>NC_134688.1:17402838-17532838 GCF_050947455.1 Rhinoderma darwinii | reverse complement strand
TAGTGGGGGTGGTTGTGGTTGTTGTGGTGGTGGTGGGGGTACTGGTGGTTGTAGTGGTGGTGGTTGTGTTGGTAGTGGTGGTGGTGGGGGTAGTGGTGGTTGTAGAGGTGGTGGTTGTGGTGGTGGTAGTGGGGGTGGTGGTGGTTGCAGTGTTGGTTGTTGTGGTGGTGGTGGGGTGGTTGTAGTAGTGGGGGTGGTGGTGGTTGTAGTGTTGGTTGTGGTGGTGGTAGTAGTGGGGGTGGTGGTGGTTGTTGTGGTGGTGGTGGGGGTACTGGTGGTTGTAGTGGTGGTGGTTGTGTTGGTAGTAGTGGTGGTGGTGGGGGTAGTGGTGGTTGTAGAGGTGGTGGTAGTGGGGGTGGTGGTGGTTGCAGTGTTGGTTGTTGTGGTGGTGGTGGGGTGGTTGTAGTAGTGGGGGTGGTGGTGGTGGTTTTAGTGGTGGTGGGGGTAGTGGTATTGGTGTTTGTAGTGGTGGTGGTTGTAGTGTTGGTTGTGGTGGTGGTGGTTGCAGTATTGGTTGTTGTGGTGGTGGTGTTTGGGGGTAGTGGTTGTAGTGGTGGTGGTTGTGGTGGTGGTAGTAGTGGGGGTGGTGGTGGTTGCAGTGTTGGTTGTTGTGGTGGTGGTGGGGTGGTTGTAGTAGTGGGGGTGGTGGTGGTTTTAGTGGTGGTGGGGGTAGTGGTATTGGTGTTGGTTGTGGTGGTGGTGGTTGCAGTATTGGTTGTTGTGGTGGTGGTAGTTGGGGGTAGTGGTTGTAGTGGTGGTGGTGGGGTGGTTGCAGTGTTGGTGGTTGTAGTGTTGGTGGTGGTTCCAGTGGTAGTGGTGAATCGTTTGGGGCTTCTCTTTAAAATTGATGAAATTATGTAATAATTGTGATTAAAAAAAATATCCTAAATCTGGACAAGATGATGTAAAACTTGAGTCCAGTCATTCATAGATTTGGTTTGGATTTATTCACAGAGACTTTTGAAGATTTTAGAAGGTGGTGAAACAAAATTATATCATGCCGTATATTCTCATATTACATCTTGCATAACATAAATCTTACAAAACCTACTTGGACATTTTCCTTTTTTTAGGTCGTATTGTAACATTTTAGCGTTTGCTTTATCTTCCCAAGACCCAGACCCACACTGTGAACCCAACATAGACCCCTGTGGTGATGTGAGTTAATTTCCCGTGAACCACGCGTCCACATTTTGGCCGTCTGCATGCCGCCTTAGGCTCAGTTCTTTCTAGGGTTAAAGTGATATTCCAGTAACAAATAGGTTTACAACAATTCATCTTAAAAAGTGAGACAACTTTCTACTGTATTGTTATTTTAACTTTTGCATCCATATAGCAAAAAAAAAAAAAAAAAATTCTACCTTGGCAGTGCCCCCTGGCCATTGTTTCCATTTTGTTTCCCCTGGTTACGGCCTGTAGGTTCTTTCCAAGTGGCGGCCGAGCATGCTCAGTACGTTTGAAAGCGGCCACATAAACTTTGCTCTGATGTTGGAGAACGTATTGTCCCGCGCATGCTCGTTGAGCTGAATCTTACAATCAGGACTTTGACAGACATGCGCATGTGGAAAGCCCTGAGAAGCTCCACTCATCCTGCAGAAGTATTGGGGGTCCGAAACCTATCACCTCGTCTGATGTTTACAGGCTTCAATTGGTTGCGATCTGCAGATCAGGCTGCACCGGGAGGAACCAATCAGAGAGCTGAGCTTGTCATGAATGCGCATCCACTGAGGAGTACAGCGGGTGAATGCGGACAATGTCATCAAGTCCGGGGACACAGTCTCATTTGGACTGAGGTCTGGACTGTGGCGGCTGCTTCAGGACAATAACGTTGTTCTTCGGTCATTTCTCAGTAGCTTTGGCTTAATGTTAGGAGTCCTTGTCACTGGAAAAGAAATCTCCCAAAGGACAGTTCTCTTGCAGACTGCAGCAGGTTTTCCTCAGGAATTTCACAAACTACTACTGCAGGAAGCCTCCCCTCCTGAAGATGCTGCCATCACCATGCTTTATGGTGGATCTGGTGTGTTTATGGGATGTGTGATGTTTAGCTTACGCCAAACATAGCCTTTCTTGATGGCCGGAAAGATTTGGCCCCCTCAAATCATAGAACCCTTTTTTACTTGGATTCAGAGTCTTCCACATGATTTTTGGCAAACTATTGCTGAGCCATATGATTTTTTTGCATGGTGCCTCAGTTCTCGAGGATCGCCTGCTCTAGGTAAATTTACAGCTGTTCCATTGTCTTTTCATTTTTTTAACCCCTTCCTGAGACCGGGAGGGAAAGTATGGAGAGGGCTCACGAGCAAGGTTTGTTACAGCCGACACTTCACTGCAACGAGTGGGATCCCGCTCAAACAGGATTCCGCTCGTTTAACAACTCCGAAAGAGAGGGGCGACCCCCCTCTGACGTCTCTTTGGCCGCAACAGAATCTCGTTGGCCCACGGGTCTGCCATTTTTGTGCTTTTATTAAGACCTGCCAGAGGAACCTATAAAAATCACAATATCCTAAAATACATTAGCATTGCAGTATATCGTGCAAGCGACCAAACAATCGCCGGTTCAAGTCCCCTAGGGGTACTAATAATAAAAATAAATATTTAGTTAAATAAAGTTTTTTTTTTTTTAAAATATATACCGTATTTTTTGGACTATAAGACGCAGTTTTTAGCAAGAATAAATCTTGCTAAGAAGTCCCTGCATCTTATAGTCAGCAGTCAATGGACCCGGCAGCGCCGGGCCCCCTGACCGCTTCTTACTTAACCCCTTCCCGACTCATGATGTGCCGACACATCATGGAGCAGGGAGGGGATGATGTTTGGAGAGGAGCGGGCTCACGCGCTGAGCCCGCTCCATACACTGCAGGTGTCAGCTGTGTTTTACAGCTGACATGCTGCTCTAACGGCCAGGAAAAGCGATGGCGCTGTTCCTAGCCGTGTAACTAGTTAAATGCAGCAGTCAATAGCGACCGCGGCATTTATAGGGGTCTTCCCATGAAGAACATTTAGATAGATGCGGGTCCCACCTCTGGGACCCGCACCTATCTCTAGAACGGTGCCCCCTGAACCCTTCCTGGTTAGGTGGTCGGGAGTTACGGAAACAGCCGAGTGCTCACTGAGCTACGCTGAAGTGAATGGGAGTTACGAAAACAGCGTTGCTCCGTGAGCTATTCCGTTTCAGGAACTTGGAAGCTACGAAAACAGCGTACATGGTCGAGTTACGGAAACACCATAACTCGCTGAGCTACGTTGTTTTCGTAACTCCCATAGAACTGAATAGTAGTTACGGAAACAGCGTAGCATGCTACGCTGCTTCCGTAACTGTCATTCACAACTATGGGAGTTACGGAAGCAGCATAGCTCAGCGAGTTACGCTGTTTCCGTAACGCGACCATGTATTGCAATATATTAGTTCCCCTAGGGGAACTAATAAAATGTGTAAAAAAAAAAAAGTTCGATACATTTTCAGGCGTGTAAAAAAATATTAAAAGTGAAAAAACCATAAAATATAAAAGTTATGGCTCCGAATGTGGTGAAACAGAACAAATAATTTTTTTAACAAATGGCTTTTTCCTTGTAAAAGTAATAAAATATGAAATGTTTCCCTATTTTCTGTTGTCTAAAACCTGGGTGCGTCTTATAGTCCGAAAAATACGGTATATAAAAAATGTAAAACATTCCCCCCCCCCCCAAATTTTTTTAAAATATATATATATGGTACTTTATTGCCCCTTGTGCGACGTTTCAGCTCTATCCACTAGATCAGTGGTTCTTAACCTGCGTTCGATCGAACCCCAAGGGTTCGGTGAGTCAGTCTCAGGGGTTCGGCGGAGGTCAAGACACATATCCAACTCATATGATTCGTGATGACACGCTCCGTTTGGCCATCATTGACTGCAGGTGATCACGCTACATCGCTTGGCCTATCGTGCGCTATGTGAAAGACGACGTGATAAAGGAAGATTTTTTTTATTTTGTAAAATAACAACTACGGCAGCCGATGTGAAGAAACTTGGGGATGACTTCTTCAAAGACAACAATCTTTCGTGGGATATGGTTTCTGCAGTTTGTTCGGACGGAGCTCCAGTCATGCTGGGAAGAAAGTCTGGTTTTGGTGCGCTAGTGGAAGCCGATGCACCACACATCATTGTTACGCATTGTATTCTGCACAGGCATGCGTTGGCAACAAAAACCTTGCCTCCAAAACTGGCTGAAGTATTAAAAATTGTAGTGGAATGCGTGAGCTATGTGCGAAATAGTGCTCTGAGGCACCGCATCTTCAGTGAGCTGTGTAAAGAAATGGGCTCTGAATTCGAGGTACTTCTGTACCATTCTAACGTTCGGTGGTTATCCCGGGGACAGGTGCTGAATCGTGTTTTTGCCGTGCGTGTGGAATTAGCCCTGTTTTTGCAAGAGCACCAACATTGTCATGCGGATTGCTTCAAAAATTCTGAATTCATTCTCATTTTAGCGTACATAGCTGATATCTTCGCAGCTCTCAATCATCTCAATCAACAGATGCAGGCGGTGGAGTCCACATCATCGAAGCGGAAGAAAACCTGAAGGCTTTTAAAAAAAAGCTACCGTTATGGAAACGATAAACAGAGAACGATAACTTTGCAAACTTTCCCCTGCTGGACGACTGTGTAAGTAAGATCGTAGATGTATCTGGAATCGGAGACATTTCTGTACCCGCGGAACTGAAGCAAGCAATAGCCACCCACTTAGATGAGCTTGCAAAGTCTCTCGACGGATACTTCCCTACAAGAGAGTCATATCCAGCATGGGTGAGACAGCCGTTCACGTTTAGGGTATGTGCACACACACTAATTACGTCCGTAATTGACGGACGTATTTCGGCCGCAAGTCCCGGACCGAACTCAGTGCAGGGAGCCGGGCTCCTAGCATCATAGTTATGTACGATGCTAGGAGCCCCTGCCTCTCCGTGGAACTACTGTCCCGTACTGAAAACATGATTACAGTACGGGACAGTTGTCCTGCAGAGAGGCAGGGACTCCTAGCATCGTATATAACTATGATGCTAGGAGCCCGGCTCCCTGCACTATGTTCGGTCCGGTACTTGCGGCCGAAATACGTCCGTAAATTACGGACGTAATTAGTGTGTGTGCACATACCCTTAGTGTTGAGATAACAGGTGTCAATGATGAATACCTCGATGAAATCATTGAAATTCAGCAGGTTCAACAGCAACTCTTCAGAACAACAACGTTTTGGTGTCAACAAATGGTAACGTACCCTGTTATTGCTAAGAAAGCTCTGGAGATTTTCATACCCTTTGGTTACAACATATCTTTGCGAGTAATCCTTTTCGAGGATGCTGGACATAAAAAGGAAGAAAAGGAACAGACTTTGTTGCGAAAATGACATGAGAGTGGCACTTGCCAAGGTGAAGCCGCGCATTTCTGAACTAGTCTCTGAAAGGCAACAGCAGAGGTCACACTGATTTGCAGTAAATATTCATTATAATGTTTTTGTGTGAAAATCATGTTTTGATGGTTTTGTTCTTTGAACACAGTGATGTTGATGCACGCTTCATTTTGTGCACCAGTAAAATATATACCTGTGTTTTGAATTTGAAAAAATAATATATTATTTTTCCAATTAAGAAGGGTTCGGTGAATGCGCATATGAAACTGGTGGGGTTCAGTACCTCCAATAAGGTTAAGAACCACTGCACTAGAGCCTTTTTCAAGCCTTTTTCGTCTTGAAAAAGTCTAGTGGATAGAGCTGAAACGTCGCACAAGGGGCAATAAAGTACCCTCTTTTTTCACTACAAACTATGGTGTGCTGCCTACTTTTTGGTATACTTTCTCTGTATAGCTGGGAACTTGGTCTGCTCCCTAGGGCTTGCACCCACACTTATTCCGGTGCTGCTGGACTTCCTGTTTTGCTATATATATATATATATATTTATTTTTTTTAGTTTTTTTTGGAGGGGGATTTTTAAAAAATTTTTCTATACCGTATTTTTCGGACTATAAGACGCACCCGTTATATATATATATATATATATATATATATATATACACATACATACAGTGAAGGAAATAAGTATTTGATCCCTTGCTGATTTTGTAAGTTTGCCCACTGTCAAAGACATGAACAGTCTAGAATTTTTAGGCTAGGTTAATTTTACCAGTGAGAGATAGATTATATAAAAAAAAAAAACAGAAAATCACATTGTCAAAATTATATATATTTATTTGCATTGTGCACAGAGAAATAAGTATTTGATCCCCTACCAACCATTAAGAGTTCAGCCTCCTCCAGACCAGTTACACGCTCCAAATCAACTTGGTGCCTGCATTAAAGACAGCTGTCTTAGATGGTCACCTGTATAAAAGACTCCTGTCCACAGACTCAATTAATCAGTCTGACTCTAACCTCTACAACATGGGCAAGACCAAAGGATGTCAGGGACAAGATCATAGATCTGCACAAGGCTGGAATGGGCTACAAAACCATAAGTAAGACGCTGGGTGAGAAGGAGACAACTGTTGGTGCAATAGTAAGAAAATGGAAGACATACAAAATGACTGTCAAACGACATCGATCTGGGGCTCCATGCAAAATCTCACCTCGTGGGGTATCCTTGATCCTGAGGAAGGTGAGAGCTCAGCCAAAAACTGCACGGGGGGAACTTGTTAATGATCTCAAGGCAGCTGGGACCACAGTCACCAACAAAACCATTGGTAACACATTACGCCGTAATGGATTAAAATCCTGCAGTGCCCGCAAGGTCCCCCTGCTCAAGAAGGCACATGTACAGGCCCGTCTGAAGTTTGCAAATGAACATCTGGATGATTCTGAGAGTGATTGGGAGAAGGTGCTGTGGTCAGATGACACTAAAATTGAGCTCTTTGGCATTAACTCAACTCGCCGTGTTTGGAGGAAGAGAAATGCTGCCTATGACCCAAAGATCACCGTCCCCACTGTCAAGCATGGAGGTGGAAACATTATGTTTTGGGGGTGTTTCTCTGCTAAGGGCACAGGACTACTTCACCGCATCAATGGGAGAATGGATGGAGCCATGTACCATCAAATCCTGAGTGACAACCTCCTTCCCTCCACCAGGACATTAAAAATGGCTCGTGGCTGGGTCTTCCAGCACGACAATGACCCGAAACATACAGCCAAGGCAACAAAGGAGTGGCTCAAAAAGAAGCACATTAAGGTCATGGAGTGGCCTAGCCAGTCTCCAGACCTTAATCCCATCGAAAACTTATGGAGGGAGCTGAAGATCTGAGTTGCCAAGCGACAGCCTCAAAATCTTAATGATTTACAGATGATCTGCAAAGAGGAATGGGCCAAAATTCCATCTAACATGTGTGCAAACCTCATCATCAACTACAAAAAACATCTGACTGCTGTGCTTGCCAACAAGTGTTTTGCCACCAAGTATTAAGTCTTTTTTGCCAAAGGGATCAAATACTTATTTCTCTGTGCACAATGCAAATAAATATATATAATTGTGACAATGTGATTTTCTGTTTTTTTTTTTTAAATATAATCTCTCACTGGTAAAATTAACCTAGCCTAAAAATTCTAGACTGTTCATGTCTTTGACAGTGGGCTAACTTACAAAATCAGCAAGGGATCAAATACTTATTTCCTTCACTGTATATATATATATACGAAAAAAAACTTAGCGCTCCAATAGCGGTTTAAAGTGGTTTATTCATCCATATAAATGCTACGTTTCAGTCCCCTTCTAGGACCTTTCTGAAGCAATGTGATCTACAAACAGCCTGGGATTTATACCCACATGTGGCAATTACAACATCAAATGTCATTAAATACAAATCATCTAATATGCCATAAAATACATCCAATACATATATATAAAAAACACACACACATCGCACCTGTGTCCATCGTACAAAAATAATCCTACATTGATAAACAGTGAATAATGTGATAAAAACAGCATCCAATATTTAATAATCAATTATGCAAATTCATTACAATGAGGTGGAGGAATGGAGCCAATCACCAATCCCGAAGCGACAGCCGCATTCGATGTGATAATTAAGTATAAACTTGTAATGATACAGCAAAAGACGGACCGCGCACGCGTGGCTGGTGTCCAATCGCAATGCATTAGCCAGTTAGGGAGCCAATAAAGAAAAGTCGTCCTCTGTTACCAAGGCTACCTACATCGTAGGCCAATGAGAGATTAGCGTGCCCCGTAGTCTGGGCTACACTGTCTTGTTGTCAAACCTGTGTCCGTGTACTTAGAGAAGCTCGCAGACTTAGGAGATGAACAAGGAGAAGCCATCATGGCGCTTGTTCCACGTACGCGCGTATTATACACCTAATTCAATAGTTGTACACACGGCCTTGTGTAACGATTCATATGGTATTAGAATAAGCTACAGCCAGGAAAGTCGCTCTATAAAGGGACACAAATAACTTCATGAAAGATTTGTATGCCTGTAATATTGAAAATATGTTTTTTGACCGGATCATTGCAATACAACCCACGTCTATACACCGCATTCCAAATTATTATGCAAATGTTATTTTTCGCTGATTTTCCTAACTAGTCGATGCAAATGACAGTCAGTATAATCTTCAAGCCATCAACCGTTGGAGTATAATGCAAATTTTATTGAACAAATCTCCTAATGAGAACAGATTTTTTTTTAGAAGTAAAAAACTCAAAATGCTTCACATTATTATGCACAACAGAGATCAAAACATTGTAAAGGTTGTAAAGAGAACTAAAATGGTAATTTGTTGAATTTGCAGCATCAGGAGGTCATATTTACAGAAATCAAAAGCTCTTTAAAAAAAAAAAAACTTTTAACAGGCCAAGTTACATGTTAACATAGGACCCCTTCTCTGATATCACCTTCACAATTCTTGCCTCCATTGAATTTGTGAGTATTTGGATAGTTTCTGCTTGAATATCTTTGCAGGATGTCAGACTAACCTCCCAGAGCTTCTGTTTTGATGTGAACTGCCTCCCACCCTTATAGATATTTTGCTTGAGGGTTGAGGCCAGGGGAACATGGGGGCCACACCATGAGTTTCTCTCCTTTTATTCCCATAGCAGCCAATGACACAGCGGTATTCTTTGCAGCATGAGATGGTTCATTGTCATGCATGAAGATAATTTTGCTACGGAAGGCACAGTTCTTCTTTTTGTACCAAGAAAGTGGTCAGTCATAAACTCTACGTACTTTGCAGAGGTCATTTTCACACCGTCAGGGATCCTAAAGGGGCCTACCAGCTCTCTCATGATTCCAGCCCAAAACATGACTCCGCCACCTCCTTGCTGACGTCGCAGCCTTGTTGGGACATGGTGGCCATTCACCAACCATACGCTACTCCATCCATCTGGACCATCCAGGGTTGCACGGCACTCATCAGTAAACAACACGGTTTGAAAATTAGTCTTCATGTATTTCTGAGCCCACTGCAACCGTTTCTGCTTGTGAGCATTGTTTAGGGGTGGCCGAATAATAGCTTTATGCACACTTGCAAACCTCTGGAGGATCCTACACCTTGAGGTTCACGGGACTCCAGAGGCTTCAGCGGCTTCAAATACCTGTTTGCGGCTTTGCAATGGCATTTTAGCAGCTGCTCTCCTAATCTTATTAATTTGTCTGGCAGAAACCTTCCTCATTATGCCTTTATCTGAACGAACCCGTCTGTGCTCTGAATCAGCCACAAATCTTTTCACAGTACGATGATCACGCTTAAGTTTTCTTGAAATATCCAATGTTTTCATACCTAGTGCAATACCTTGGACAATTTCACGCTTTTCGGCTTCAGAGAGATCCTTTTTCTTTCCCATATTGCTTGAAACCTGTGGCCTGCTTAATAATGTGGAACGTCCTTTTTAAGTAGTTTTCCTTTGATTGGGCACACCTGGCAGACTAATTATCACAGGTGTCTGAGATTGATTACAATGATCCAAAGAGCCCTAAGGCTGGGTTCACACGACCTATTTTCAGACGTAATGGAGGCGTTTTACGCCTCGAATTACGTCTGAAAAAAAGGCTCCAATACGTCGGCAAACATCTACCCATTGCTTTCAATGGGTTTGCCGATGTACTGTGCCGACGACCTGTCATTTTACGCGTCGCTGTCAAAAGACGACTCGTAAAATTACAGTCTCGGCAAAAGAAGTGCAGGACACTTCTTGGGACGTTTTTGGAGCCGTTTTCTCATACACTATATTGAAAGCAGCTCCAAAAATGCGAAAACGGAGCAAAAAACGCAGCGAGAAACGTGAGTTGCTCAAAAAACGTCTGAAAATGAGGTGCTGTTTTCCCTTGAAAACAGCTCCGTATTTTCAGACGTTTTTGGCTCAGCGTGTGAACATACCCTTAGGGTATGCAAACACGGCAGCGTCCGTTACGGCTGAAATTACGGTGCTGTTTTCAGGAGAAAACAGCACTGTAATTTCAGCCGTAATGGCATGTGCAGGCGCTTTTCGCTGCATCCATTATGGACGTAATTGGAGCTGTTTTTCCATGGAGTCCATGGAAAACGGCTCCAGTTACGTCTGAAGAAGTGACATGCATTTCTTTGACGCGGGTGTCTTTTTTACGCGCTGCCTTTTGACAGCGGCGCGTAAAAAAAATGACCGTCGGCACAGAACATCTTAAGCCCTTATTCCCACGACAGGGTTTCCCGGCCGGGTGACGGCCGTTCATAAATCGGCCGTCACCCGGCTGCAGTAGGAACAATAGACCCCTAATGGGGCTATTCACACGACCGTTTTTTTTGACGGGCCGGGAAAACCGGCCGTCAAAAAATGGGACATGCCCTATTTTCGGCCGTTTACCCGGCCGCCCGGCTCCCATAGAAGTCTATGGGCCGGGTAATACACGGCCATCACTGGAATGTGTCCCGAGTGATGGCCGTGTCTACCGTCGCCCGCGCTCTCTCTCCTCCTCCTCCTCACAGTGCAGAGTGCATGTGAGGAGGAGGAGTGTATCCCATTCAGAAGAAGCGCTGTATGCTGGAGGTAACACTGTGGGGGTACTGCTGTAGCGACGTCCCTGCTCTGCTATGTGCAGGGGTACTGTGTGGCAGGGCTGGGGTGTACAGCAGGTGGAAGGGGGCGGTGCGCTGGCTCCCTTCCCAAATCGCCCTG
This sequence comes from Rhinoderma darwinii, assembly GCF_050947455.1. Taxonomy (NCBI): domain Eukaryota; kingdom Metazoa; phylum Chordata; class Amphibia; order Anura; family Rhinodermatidae; genus Rhinoderma; species Rhinoderma darwinii. The sequence goes on along the minus strand of NC_134688.1, from coordinate 17,521,713 downwards.
GCGAATCAGCCTCCTTTCCGCCCTGGCGCTTCTTCAGGCATCGCTACAGCTATAGCAGCCATAGCGGCTGCTAGCGGCGACACCTACCATGGCCGATGGCGCCACTAGCAGCTGCAGCGGCTGCTACTGCTGTAGCTTCGTCCCTGCTCTATGTGCTAGCCCCACTTTAGCTCCCTGAAGGAGCGGAATCCCCGTGTGTTCGGGGATTCCGCTCCTGGACAGAGCTCTTGACGTGTCTGTCCATATATGGACAGTGACATCAGGGGAAACTCCTGAAGCGGAATCCCCGAACACTCTGTGACCGGGGATTCCACACCAGGAGAAGCCAGTAACGTTCAGCGTCCATAAATGGACACAGACGACAGGGGCTTTTCCTGAAGTGGAATCACCGGCCACATGGGGATTCCCCTTCAGGAGTTGCCGCTGATGTCACTGTCCAGATATGCCCGGCCCGGAACGGATGCAAAACTAATGCAAACCGGCTTGGGAAAATGGCCGATTTTATCGGCCGACACTTGGGCTCGGGCAGGACTCTGTCGTGTGAATAAGGCATAAGACCCATTCTAATGAATGGGCAGATGTTTGCCGACGCTTTTGAGACGCATTTTCGGACGTAATTCGGGGCTAAAACGCCCGAATTACGTCCGTAAATAGTGTGTGTGAACCCAGCCTTTGACACAATACCATCCATGAGCTTAATTGAAAAACTAATAATTAAATGTTTATGACACTTAAATCCAATGTGCATAATAATTTGGAACACGGTGTAATATAGATTGCATCATAAACGCCATGGGGCACCAAAACTAAACTTTCGTGTGATGGGTGAATCTAATCGCATACTGGTCCAATTCAAAATGATAAATCAGGCAATTTTACAAGGGGTGCCCTTAAATATATGTATGCGTCATAAACAGAGTAGGTTATCCATGGATGGTGGGGGGTATGAGATTTCGATCTTGTTTTCTTACACGTTATTGTATTTGACATTTATGTCTTCATACTGTGAAATGTTGACATGTTATTTTCAACTTGACAGGCAGATGTCCTGCCCCTTGGTAACCACCTTTGCCTTAAAATTTCGAATCATTTCTAATAAATAAAGAATTTATAAAAAAATAAATAAACAGAGTAGGTTTACCCTTTGACTCTTGATCGGATGGCCAAAACGACACAACATATCTGCACATAGATGGCTTAACCATTGTTAAAGCAGCAGGTCCAGACAACGATACCCAGAAAAAACCTTAGTGAGAGCCTTTGAATTATTATTATTTAAGCATAAGGCTGGATTCACACGAGCATGTTCGGTCCATAAAGGACGGAACGTATTTCGGCCGCAAGTCCCGGACCGAACACATTGCAGGACGCCGGGCTCCTAGCATCATAGTTATGTACGACGCCAGGAGTCCCTGCCTCGCTGCAGGACAACTGTCCCGTACTGTAATCATGTTTTCAGTACGGGACAGTAGTTCCACGGAGAGGCAGGGACTCCTAGCGTCGTACAAAACTATGATGCTAGAAGCCCGGCTCCCTGCAGTGTGTTCGGTCCGGGACTTGCGGCCAAAATACGTTCCGTCCTTTACGGACCGAACATGCTCGTGTGAATCCAGCCTTAGTGTAAATATCTTGAAGTCCACGTTGAGACCCTTAGGGTATGTTCACACGCTTAACTAAAAACGTCTAAAAATACAGAGCTGTTTTCAAGGGAAAACTGCTCCTGATTTTCAGACTTTTTTTTAGCAACTCACATTTTTCGCTGCGTTTTTTACGCCGTTTTTGGAGCTGTTTTTCTATAGAGTCAATGAAAAACTTCTCCAAAAACGTCCCAAGAAGTGACATGCACTTCTTTTTCGCGGGTGTTCTTTTACGTGGCCGTTTTAAAAAATGGCCGCGGAAAAAATGCCCCGTCGGAACAGAACGCATTTCCCATTGAAATCAATGAGCAGATGTTTGGAGGGGTTCAGCTTCCGATTTTTCAGCCATTTTTCGGGACGTTTACGGCCCGAAAAACAGCTGAAAACACTGCGTGTGTACATACCCTTAGGTCTCAGAGTGTCCAGCGTGAATATCCATTCCAGCTCACGTTTTTTCAAAGAAATTAATCTATCACCACCACGTTTTGGAGAAGGGACATGATCCAAAATCATGAGCCGCAAATCGCGTTCACCATGTCCCAGTTCCAAAAAATTCTCGGAAACAGGAAGGTCCTGTCGTTTTTTTTTAAAATAATGTTATTCAATCTCACGTAGTTTCACCCACATATAGTAGATTGCATGGACACCAAATAACAATAACATAAACTACCCATTCTGTATCACAGGTTAGGAAATGTTTAATTTTGAATTCTTGATGTGCGCTGAGATGTACAAAAATCCCTCGTTTTTCGTAAGTGAGCAATTGATGCACCCTAAACAGAGAAAACTGCCCATGCGTGGTGCTTTAAGATAGATTTGTTATATTTTAGGCATGCTACTGATGTCAGTCTTAACCAACCTATCCTTCAAATTAGTAGGGCGTCTCGATAACATAAGAAGACATATCTTGAGGTCCTCAATGGTTCTATGTCCATCCCTTACCATCGGCCAATGGTTTCTAATACTACTTCCTATTTCATTACTAAGATCGTTACACGTAGAAACAAACGGCATTCCGATCAACTTTCTATCTCTCCGATTACTCCGCAGGACGTGTTCTCTTGAGTATTGTAAAGCACGTTCTCTATGTTTTTTAACAATATGTTGAGGATATCCCCTCGATCTAAAATTGTTTACCATAGTGTCCAATAGTGTTTTAACCTTTTTCTCCTGATCCACAATTCTTTTAATACGGAGCATTTGGCTAAACGGTAGAAAATTAATAATTTTCCTTGGGTGGCCACTATCATATCTAACTAATGTGTTGCGATTGATGGGTTCCTTAAATAGCTCTGTATGTAATCTATCACCGGAAACCACTACTCTTGTGTCCAAAAACTGGATATCTACTTTTGAAAAAAATTTAAGTCAATTTGATGTCATGTCTAAAAATGTATGAAATTCGAAGGATGCTCAAACTATATGCCCATATGGAACACACCGTACCTCTGGGAATTTAACACCCTTGAGGGCTTTCAGGATTGGGAGCAGAAGGGAGTTAAGTATGTGAGTTAATTGTATAATGATGGTGACTTCAAATCCTTCGAACAACTGAAAGGTGACCTTGACGTTCCTGACAGATCGTTCCATTAATATTTACAATTGCGGCACGCGGCTCAAATACAGGTTAGAAGGGTAGATTTGAGATGTTTTGGGATCAGAAACTACTAAAGGTCTTATCTCATTGGTATACACAAAGATGCTCACGGTGCACCTGGAGGATCCAATGGGGGACATAAAAGGTAAATGGGAATGAGATATGGGGCCCCTCACACCTGAGGATTAGGGGGAGGTAACTGCTTCTCCGCAGTTGGTATCTCTCAATGTAGCGCACAGGCACTCGCAATTGTTCTTGATTCATAGAGTTTACAGGACACGAAGCTGCTCTGGCAAATGCATATCAGACAGTCTGCGGAGTGCCCTAGGTGCTCCACTGAAATGGCGGACCTAAAATACATGTTCTGGGATTGTGTGGTGCTAGCTGGTTATTGGCAGGCGGTAAGAGACTTAATTAAGAGGGCGTTTTGGGATAACTATACCGTCAGATCCTAAAATCTTGATTGATGACTCCACCGTTCAGCTACGTCACTGGGGAGAATTTATCAACCTTTCTATGGCATACAAAATAAGCAAAAGGGCCAAAAAGTTTCGGCCTCTTTACACCATCGCCACTTTTGTGGAAAAGGGTTAGACTAATTTATAATAATTTACACCACGTAAATTATAGTAGAAATCAACGCCAGCTCTTAGCTGCCGTAGATTTCACTGTATGGGGTTTACCACGGTAGAGGCCAGTGCAGGGCCTTGTACCTTGCAATCAGACTACCCCCACTCATAGGACAGTTAAATAAAATTTTTTAATGAGATAGAAAAAAAAAAAACCTTTTCTCCCCTCATGACGCAGCTCATATAACGTATAGGCGGCGGGCAGCATCAGGACGTTGTCAACATTGATGATGTTGAAGAGCTGCGTCGCATATAAGGCCCTGATGCTATTCTGCGTCAGGACCTTGTATGAGCCGCGCAGGAGTGATAAAAGAGGAGCGGTAAGTATGTGTGTTTTTAATTTTATAGCCGATGTGGGGAGAATGGATGACGCATGGCTGTGGTCGTTGTGCTACAATTGTATCACCCGGCCAAAAGATGCGACACATTTACTTAGAGGCTTTCACCTCTTAATTAATGTAAACCTTTGAAAGCAATTATTCTTTTTTTTATTTTATAAAAAGGTAAATCCGTGTGATTAGTGCAACTTTATAATTCGTTTTTATAAAAAAATATTTTTCCTTTTTGAGATACAGCTGCTTTGTATCCTGTATGCAGAGCAGCTGTATCTTGCGCTGAAACCTGTATCCGTCAGGTCAGCGACACTGACGGGTTCAGAGTCAGCGGGTCCTGCGTGTCTCTGACCGTTCAAAATTTAGATGTGATAGATTACAGGTGGATCCTGCGTATCAAAGACACGCAGGACCCGCTGACACTGAACCCTTCAGTCCCGCTGACCTGACGGATACAGGTTTCAGCGCATGATACAGCTGCTCAATATACAGGATACAAAGCAGCTGTATCTCAAAAAGTAAAAATAATTTGTAATAAAAATTTATTATAAAGTTGCACCAATCACACTGATGGACATTTTTATTTAAAAAAATATATAAATCGCTTTTGAAAGTTTACATGCGCCAGTGGAACTATCTATCTATCTATCTATCTATCTATCTATCTATCTCATATCTATCTATCTATCTATCTATCTATCTATCTATCTATCTATCTATCTATCTATCTATCTATCTATCTATCTATCTATCTATCTATCTATCTATCTATCTATCTATCTATCTATCTATCTACATCTATCTCATACTTATGTGTATCATATCTATCTATGATCTGTCTCTCATATTTGTCTATCTAAACACATATATTTGCATGTAGACTGTTCCGTTTTTGTTCCTCTAATCATCTACGTACACGGTTATCTACTGATGGTAGAAGAGATGTCGTGGTCGATAAGCTGGCTAATTGAATCCACATTTAGGTTCTAAATCCATGCGCTGTGTTTGGTCAGTAATCTCCTTGTTCATTACATAAGTCGTCATCTGGAGCATGAATCTAAAATGATATGATTCTCTGTAGTAGAAAAAGCCAGAGACCGCGATAAAAAGGACATCGCAGGATTAACAGAGTCTGGGATCTCAATGTGTCTGCTACTGCTGCTGTTTTGTATTCTCTTTAGGAAAAAAATATTTGCAAACATAAAATCTTGTCATGCCTGCACTAGAGGGCAGATTGTAGATTGACATTTACAGCACTGTGCGGTTATTTCTCGTTATGTCTGACCATTCATCATGCATGACTGTATTATCATTTTTGGTTATTAATCCGATTAAAAAAATTCTAAAATTGATAAATTCTGTAATTTAGGATATTTGCATTTTAAAACTAGGATATGGCCGTGACTTCATAATCAGTGGCGGCCTGACCTCTGGAACCCACACTGATACTGACAACAAAGAGACAGAGGTGAATGGGACTGAGCTGTAGTGTGGTGCCACTGTGCAGGGACAAACTTTGAAAGGGCTGCAGCTCTATATCAGTGCCGGACCAAATGGCAGACCCCAGTGCCACAAAGTTATGGCATAACCTATTGATATTCCATCACTATGCGGTGCAGTATAGAGGATCTGTCAGTTCTCCTGTGTGGTGTGGCATAGAGAATCTGTCAGCTCTCCTGTGTGGTGTAGTATAGAGGATCTGTCAGCTCTCCTGTGTGGTGTAGTATAGAGGAGCTGTCAGCTCTCCTGTGTGGTGTAGTATAGAGGAGCTGTCAGCTCTCCTGTGTGGTGTAGTATAGAGGAGCTGTCAGCTCTGCTGTGTGGTGTAGTATAGAGGATCTGTCAGCTCTGCTGTGTGGTGTAGTATAGAGGATCTGTCAGCTCTCCTGTGTGGTGTAGTATAGAGGAGCTGTCAGCTCTCCTGTGTGGTGTAGTATAGAGGAGCTGTCAGCTCTCCTGTGTGGTGTAGTATAGAGGATGTGTCATCTCTCCTGTGTGGTGTAGTATAGAGAATCTGTCAGCTCTCCTGTGTGGTGTAGTATAGAGGAGCTGTCAACTCTCCTGTGTGGTGTAGTATGGAGGATCTGTCAGCTCTCCTGTGTGGTGTAGTATGGAGGATCTGTCAGTTCTCCTGTGTGGTGTAGTATTGAGGAGCTGTCAGCTCTCCTGTGTGGTGTAGTATGGAGGATCTGTCAGCTCTCCTGTGTGGTGTAGTATAGAGGAGCTGTCAGCTCTCCTGTGTGGTGTAGTATAGAGGATCTGTCAGCTCTCCTGTGTGGTGTAGTATAGAGGAGCTGTCAGTTCTCCTGTGTGGTGTAGTATAGAGGAGCTGTCAACTCTCCTGTGTGGTGTAGTATGGAGGATCTGTCAGCTCTCCTGTGTGGTGTAGTATGGAGGATCTGTCAGCTCTCCTGTGTGGTGTAGTTTAGAGGATCTGTCAGTTCTCCTGTGTGGTGTAGTATAGAGGAGCTGTCAGCTCTCCTGTGTGGTGTAGTATAGAGGATCTGTCAGCTCTCCTGTGTGGTGTAGTATAGAGAATCTGTCAGTTCTCCTGTGTGGTGTAGTATAGAGGAGCTGTCAACTCTCCTGTGTGGTGTAGTATGGAGGATCTGTCAGCTCTCCTGTGTGGTGTAGTATGGAGGATCTGTCAGTTCTCCTGTGTGGTGTAGTATTGAGGAGCTGTCAGCTCTCCTGTGTGGTGTAGTATGGAGGATCTGTCAGCTCTCCTGTGTGGTGTAGTTTAGAGGATCTGTCAGTTCTCCTGTGTGGTGTAGTATAGAGGAGCTGTCAGCTCTCCTGTGTGGTGTAGTATAGAGGATCTGTCAGCTCTCCTGTGTGGTGTAGTATAGAGGAGCTGTCAGTTCTCCTGTGTGGTGTAGTATAGAGAATCTGTCAGCTCTCCTGTGTGGTGTAGTATAGAGGATCTGTCAGTTCTCCTGTGTGGTGTAGTATAGAGGATTTGTCAGCTCTCCTGTGTGGTGTAGTATAGAGGAGCTGTCAGCTCTCGTGTGGTGTAGTGTAGAGGACCTGTCAGCTCTCCTGTGTGCTGTAGTGTAGAGGATCTGTCAGTTCTCCTGTGCGGTGTGGTGTAGTAAAGAGGATCTGTCAGCTCTCCTGTGTGGTGTAGTATAGAGGAGCTGTCAGTTCTCCTGTGTGGTGTAGTATAGAGGATCTGTCAGCTCTCCTGTGTGGTGTAGTATAGAGGATCTGTCAGCTCTCCTGTGTGGTGTAGTATTAGAGGATCTGTCAGCTCTCCTGTGTGGTGTAGTATAGAAGATCTGTCAGCTCTCCTGTGTGGTGTAGTATAGTGGAGCTGTCAGCTCTCCTGTGTGGTGTAGTATAGAGGATCTGGCAGCTCTCCTGTGTGGTGTAGTATAGAGGATATGTCAGTTCTCCTGTGTGGTGTAGTATAGAGGATCTGTCAGTTCTCCTGTGTGGTGTAGTATAGAGGATATGTCAGTTCTCCTGTGTGGTGTAGTATAGAGGATCTGTCAGTTCTCCTGTGTGGTGTAGTATAGAGGATCTGTCAGTTCTCCTGTGTGGTGTAGTATAGAGGATCTGTCAGCTCTCCTGTGTGGTGTAGTATAGAGGATCTGTCAGCTCTCCTGTGTGGTGTAGTATAGAGGATCTGTCAGCTCTCCTGTGTGGTGTAGTATAGAGGATCTGTCAGCTCTCCTGTGTGGTGTAGTGTAGAGGAGCTGTCAGTTCTCCTGTGTGGTGTAGTATAGAGGAGCTGTCAGTACTCCTGTGGGGGGTAATATAGAGGATCTGTCAGCTCTCCTGTGTGGTGTAGTATAGAGGATCTGTCAGCTCTCCTGTGTGGTGTAGTATAGAGGATCTGTCAGCTCTCCTGTGTGGTGTAGTGTAGAGGAGCTGTCAGTTCTCCTGTGTGGTGTAGTATAGAGGAGCTGTCAGTACTCCTGTGGGGGGTAATATAGAGGATCTGTCAGCTCTCCTGTGTGGTGTAGTGTAGAGGACCTGCCAGCTCTCCTGTGTGGTGTAGTATAGAGAATCTGTCAGCTCTCCTGTGTGGTGTAGTATAGAGGATCTGTCAGTTCTCCTGTGTGGTGTAGAATAGAGGATCTGTCAGTTCTCCTGTGTGGTGTAGAATAGAGGATCTGTCAGCTCTCCTGTGTGGTGTAGTATAGAGGAGCTGTCAGCTCTCGTGTGGTGTAGTGTAGAGGACCTGTCAGCTCTCCGGTGTGGTGTAGTGTAGAGGATCTGTCAGCTCTCCTGTGTGGTGTAGTATAGAGAATCTGTCAGCTCTCCTGTGTGGTGTAGTATAGAGGATCTGGCAGCTCTCCTGTGTGGTGTGGTGTAGTATAGAGGATATGTCAGCTCTCCTGTGTGGTGTAGTATAGAGAATCTGTCAGCTCTCCTGTGTGGTGTAGTATACAGGATCTGTCAGCTCTCCTGTGTGGTGTAGTATAGAGAAGCTGTCAGCTCTCCTGTGTGGTGTAGTATAGAGGATCTGTCAGCTCTCCTGTGTGGTGTAGTGTAGAGGACCTGTCAGCTCTCCTGATATGCTATTTTAGTAAATTTTTCTATTCCCCATAAAATAATTCTGGAGCATCTTTTTTTTTGTGTTGTGCTAGTCCTCTATTATTCCTCCTGGAAATGTATGAATAAATTAACAACTGGCTGGCTGTTACCATCAAAGGGGCGTTTCCCTACAAACTCAGACACTATCCAATCAGTTCTCACTGTGTCAGACTGTAGGGACATAATGTATTGACAAGAGGGTTGGTAAGACACAGTTATCAGTATATTCATACAGCAATATCGGAGGAGATACGCTCCAGCATTGTTACTTCATAAGGAATACTAGTATTTACGTAAATATCTGACGGGCTGAAGGGTTCTTCTTAACTAGTGCTGCAGCCCCTTATACTGAGGATCATTGGGGTCCTGGCAGTCGGACAGCTCATCACTTTCTGTGGTGGGAAAAATTTATTTCATTACTTTCCCCAATGATACAGAGAAGAAAATACCTTTCCAGCGATAAAACTCCATGTAGTTTAGTTACCCTCCGATTCCTAGTAAAATGACTGTAAAAGCATTGACTGTGTAAATGAAAGAGATCGTACACATAAGATTACTGACAACTATGTTCCCAGACTGCCCCATAAACATTCACTTTTGGTTCGACCAACCATACATGTAAAGGATGATAAGCGGCTGTCACTGGTGCCACTTATCCCCAGGGAAACAAAGGATTGGACACATTAAAATCCAACCTATTCGATCCTCGTGCCCTGGATGTAAGACATTGACAAACATCATTGCTTTTCCCATACACATTCGATTGTTGGTGGCAATGCCCGCTCCAAGTATATGTGGTCCTTGGGGTGACCGAGTAATGGGGGCCCCTTGTTTACCCTCAGCTTTACAAACATAGAGTACAATAGGTTTGCCCAGATCACCATTGGCCCTTAAGCCCATTGGGCCCTATCATCTGCCCAAGTTTTTCCTTTTCTGACCCCGTCCTTGTTCAGCAGATCCTAACAAAATGAGTTAGTTCCTCTAATGTCTATGGCCACCTTTAGATCTTCTGGTTGATGATTAACTATAAAGGGACAGTAAACCTAAAAAAATAAACTGAAAATAAAAAAAGGTGTCTTACTCTTCCTTGATACCGTTCTGCTGTATTTCTGTAGATAAAGGGTGAAAAGTACTTTTCAGTTAGGGAAAGAGCTGGGACTAATGCCTCATGACCACTACAGTGTGCGCCGGCCGAGTCCCGAGTGATCCGTGAAAAGATAGGACGTGTCCTATCTTTCCGCGAATCGTAGTATCGGATCCGTTTTAACGGACCCGATTCACCTGCTAACGTGGATGGGTCCGTGAAGACTCGGATGCTGCCAAAAACGGCCCGAGTGGCACATCGGTCGTGCGCAACTGGCCTTAGTGTGCCACCAGAGCCCCGTCCGTGTTCCGTGGAAAAATAGGACATATTCTATCTTTCCACAGGTCGGAGAGTTGAGTCCGTTTTCACGGACCCGATTCACCCACTAAAGTGAATGAGTCAGTGAAAACTATCGGGTGCCAGTTAGATGCTGTGAAAAATGGCCCGAGTGGCACTTGGTCGTTTGTAAGAGGGCTTAGTCTACAGTTGAGAGGTTGCTTTCTACAGCAGAAACCTCCCCCAACAGCACTATCTATTAGGGGGGCTCAGCCTAAATCCCACCTATTTCAATAAACCACAACCCTCCAGCCTTCTTCCGCTTAAAATGTCGACCAAGGGGAGATTGACCTGTTTTATCAGCCGGATGACTGCAGGAGGAGAACTCAATGAATATTCACGAGCAGTCATTTTGATTAAGGGGGCAGTTCGGGTTAATAATTGTATTATGTCTATCGCCACCTTAAATCAACATTTTGGGCAAAAAATATATATTGTGTTATATTTATATAGGGCCTGAGGGGCGGAGCATGACACAGGGATTCAAAGAACAACAAAAAGAGAATTCCTGTGTCAGGCACCGCCCCCTCCTGTCCTGCCCTAGGCATAACACAGTATATAATTTTTGTCCGGAGTGTTCCTTTAATGTAAAAGGGAATATTCCTGCAACTTTCTAATATACAGTACCATGTGTTTCCATTCATTACCATTTTTCCAAGACCTCCGCTTGCTGTCAGTGAATGGAAAATGCTTCTTTAGTATCTCCAGAACCTCCTGTTTTTTGAGTCTTCCTGATTTCTATCTTTCAGATACTGAGCGAGCGCTGTCACTTCTGGAGGAATACAGCAGCAAGTTGCAGAAACTAGAAGAGAGGCAGCTCAGACTGGCCATCGAGAAGGTCATCTGTATGTTCAAGAGTAACCTGTTCCAAGCTTTAATAGGTAAGTGACCGTACAGTATTGATAAATGAGTCTTATAATGTCTACAGGCAGGCGTAGTTACTGGGTCACAGATGAAATGGCTGATATCTCTTTGTGTAGATAACAAAATAATGTCCATATGTCAGAGGTAAGGCCCTGTTCACACATGCTTCAGGGGTTTCCGTTATTCTGCTCCGTCAGAGGAGCAGAACGAGGGAAAACCGGAAACGACCGTTCTGTTGCACCGCAGATACCGGAACCCATTGACTTTAATGGGCTACTGTTGGCTTTCCGTCGGGGTGTTCGGGGATCTTATGGTAATCTCGGCCGGATCTGCGACGGAGGCTTCTAACGGAGTCTCCAATGCAGATGTGAACAAGGCTTTACGGCTACATAAAATGTTCAGGAACTCTGCAAATACTTTGCTTTATTGATTGTGTCCTGATTTTTAGTTCTGTTTTCTTCTCTGTTCAAGTCAAAAGCTTAATTCAGAATTCTGATGGTTTCCTGTTATCAGGGAGCAATGCATTGTGGGAGCACATGTGACAGATACTGTATATATATATATGTGTGTGCGTGTTTATACATTTTACAGTGTTTTCAGTTTTATATCCGTGCTGGTGGAGTTCCTTTAGGAGTCAGTGGTTGCTTTTTTCTTTTTATCAATACTTTGTTACTGAGAATTATGGTTGGCATTTTGTGGCGGGTAATAGTGGTCAATGTATTACTAGCAGTGATTGGTGGCATTTTCCTTCACTACTGGTTGTATATTATTACAAGTAATTGCAAGAATGTTTAGGATTTCGATATTCGTGGCATAGTATGGGGATGTCATACATGGTAGCATATTTCTAAGATGAAATACGTGTGGCATATTACTAGGCTGGCATCCATTCCGACGTATTACTAGGATAGCATACTTGGAGGCATTTTAATAGGATGACATAACTGGTGACATATTAGGATGGCAGACATGGTGAAATATTTCTAGGATGGCATACATGTGACAGATTTAATATTGGTGGCATACCTGATGGCAAATTATGTGGATGGCATACATGGTGGTTTATTACTAGACTGACATACAAGGTGGCATATTACTAGGATAGCAGGATGGCATACTTGGAGGCATATTACTAAGGTGGCGTATGGTAACAGAGAGCACCAATCCCAGAGATTTCTGTAACTAGAAATCTGACACAATGGTGTACACACGCTGCTACTGATTAAAGTGGCGCATTTTACCATCTAACAGAAGCCTCTGAGCAGCGCCAAAGTGGTTTGAGCCTCTATAAAGCCCTGTCATTCTGGAAATGGTGGTGATCCAAGATCGGACTTCATCAACGTCACTTTCTCACATGTATCTACTGAACCACTGAGAAGATAATTTTGAATGTACCTCCCCTTTAAATTCATTTTTTTTGTCCCTTTTTCAAGAATTTGGCCCAAAAGTATTTTAAAGAGACTCTGTCACCACATTATAAGTGCCCTCTCTTGTACATGATGTGATCGGCGCTGTAATGTAGATGACAGCAGTGGTTTTTATTTAGAAAAACGATCATTTTTGACAGAGTTATGACCTATTTTAGCTTTATGCTAATGAGTTTCTTAATGGACAACTGGGCGTGTTTTACTTTTTGACCAAATGGGCGTTGTGGAGAGAAGTGTATGATGCTGACCAATCAGTGACCAATCAGCGTCATACACTTCTCCCCATTCATTTACACAGCACATAGTGATCTAGCTAGATCAATATGTGCCGCCACATACATACACACACACACACACACACACACTAACGTTACTCAAGTGTCCTGACAGTGAATAGACATCACTACCAGCCGGGACAAGATGTCTATTCAGAATCCTGACACTTTGCTAACGTTTGTGTGAGATTTACAGCATGGCAAGCATAATCTCATTTTAAATGACAGTTTACAGCGTAATCTCGCGAGATTACGCTTGCCTTGCTGTAAATCTCACACAAACATTACCGAAATGTCAGGATTCTGAATAGACCTCACGTCCTGGCTGGTAGTGATGTCTGGTAGTGATGTCTATTCACTGTCCGGACACTTGAGTAACGTTAATGTGTGAGTTAAGTGCCTGCACATACTGATCTAGCTAGATCACTATCTGCTGTGTAAATGAATGGAGAGAAGTGTATGACGCTGATTGGTCACTGATTGGTCAGCGTCATACACTTCTCTCCACAACGCCCACTTGGTCCAAAAGTAAAACACGCCCAGTTGTCCATTGAGAAACTCATTATCATAAAGCTAAAATAGGTCATAACTCCGTCAAAAATGATCGTTTTTCTAAATAAAAAACACTGCTGTTACCTATATTACAGTGCCGATCACATCATGTACAATATAGGCCACTTATAATGTGGTGACAGAGCCTCTTTAAGGCAACATTCACATAAAATGATTTTTATCCTGCAAATGTTTTTTTTTTGCCAAAAGGGAGTGCAGACTCAGCATATTGATGTGTTATCATAGAAAAATGAACTCATTGCAGCAGTGGAGGAAAGAAAGTATCGGGGCTCTACAGGAGACTATGCGTCACTCACCCGGCCCTGGGTAACTGGTGATAGTGGACCCACTGTGTCACAATTGGATTAACACCAGCTAAACCAGCAGAGTGTAAAGGTCCTTTTACAATGTTAAACAACTGCCGATTGACAGTACACCATGTCGATCGACGATCGTTTGCTCCATTTATGTGGCGCAATGATCACAAGTGTGGAGATGAACGATCATTAATATGGGGAGATGTGTTTACGACAAGCGACCATTTTTTGGGCCACACAAAAGAAGCAAGCAACCAATGGACAAGCCCCTCCCTGTGGTGTTATTCTTTTAACCCTTAAAGGACCAGGTCATTTTTTTCCTTTTCGTTTTTTTCTCCACCTTGCCTTCCAAGAGCAATAACTTTTTTATTTTTCTATGCACACTTGTTTTTGCGGGACGAGTTGTGTTTTTTAATGGCACCATTTAATGTACTAAATTGTGTACTGAAAAACGTTTAAAAATTATTTTGTGGGCTGGAATAGGAAAAAAACAGCAATTCCTCTATTTTCTTTTGGGTTCTGATTTTACGGGGTTTATCGTGTGGTAAAAATGACATGTTAACTTTTATTCTGTGGGTCAGTAAGATTTTGGCAATACCAAATTTATATCAATTTTTTTTCTTTCACTGTTTTTACAAAAGAAAAACTATTGGTTAAAAAAAAGTTTTTTTTGTGCCGCCATATTCTGAGACCCATAACTTTTTTTCGTTTTCCGTCGATGGAGCTGTGTGAGGGCTTGTCTTATGTGGGGCAAACTTCGGTTTTTATTGCTACCATTAGGATACATTTTACTTTTTGATCCATTTTTTTTTATTGTCAGGTAACAAAAAACGGGCATTTATTTATTTACTGTTTACGTCGTTCAGCACGCGGCATAAATGTCGTTATATTGTAAAATATAGGATCGCTACAGACATGGTGATACCAACTACGTAATTTTTTTCATGTTCATGCTATTTTTGAGAAATAATTGGAAAATGTTTTTTTTTTTTTAACTTTTAATATTTAATAAAAAAATATATAAGACATATTTTTACATTTTTTTAGTCCCACTAGGGGACTTGAACACGCAATTGTTGGTTCGCTTGTACAATACACCGCAATACCAATATATTGCAGTGTATTATATTTTTAACGCTCTCCAATTTTTAATAGGAGGACTAACACGGCAGACCTGGGATCCTTAAATAGGCCCCCGTCTGCCATGACAGCACATTGGCATCCCGCAATTACCCCTCTATCTAATGGCTTAGATACCACGGTAACTATGGATTGGGGTATCTTGGTAAACGCATGGGATCGGAGTTATCTCCGATTCTGGTTGTAATTGCAAGGTGTCAGCTGAAAAACACACCTGCAGCGTATAGATTGGGCTCAGCTCGTGTGCTCGCTACATACTTCCCCCCCTCCCGCTATGACGTACATGTCTGTCATTGTGTGGTAAGAGGTTAAAGGGGTTGTACAAGATTAGAATAACATGACTGCTTTTTTCCTGAAACAGCGCCTCCCCTGTCCATAGGTTGGGTGCGGGTATTGCAGCTCAGTTCCATTGAAGTAAATGAGGGGGATATGGTATATCACACACAACCTAAATGTATTTTCTATAGCCTGTTCCATTTATTTTAGCTTTGTGTGCAAATATTATTAGAACAAAAACTGGATGTGCGGCATCGGAGATGAAAATATCTCTGTACACCTGCAGGCACTGCTTATCTGTGCCATCCCTGTCTCAGTCTTGTGTTGGCGCCGAAACCTCGTGATCGACAAACACGTCAAGAGTCAGATGATGTTACTTTCCTCAGAAAAACTAAGAATTTTTTTTAAGCTGTTAAATATATTTATAGCAGAAGATTAAGACTGCGCCAGTCTTAATAGATGCAGCAAATTTATTAAAAGGCCCACGCCTCTTAATAAATTTGTATCACCATTGGCTGTCCGTGCGACACTAAGTTAAATCCACGCCAGTCAGGAGTTGGGGTAGTTTTCTACTATAATTTCCAATAGTTTCAGGTGTAAATTATAGTAAATGCTACTCCCCTTCCAAAAAGCTCCACCCACTTTTTTAAAAGTGGTGAGATCGGGGTAAACGACCCAAAAGTCAAGAGTGGCTACGAAAAACTTCTCTAGACATCCGACAGTTTATTGATTCAAATGAGAACTGTGTAATGCTTTATTTCACCTGTTGGGGCGCTGCAGGGAAATTAAGCACTTGCTACCGGATTGCCCTACAGATTACAGCTGATCACTTGGAGCCCCAGCAGTAGGACAATCTGTGATCAACTTAATGTCACGGGACCTTTTTAACAAAAAAGGATTGTCCAAAGCGTAGAACGACTTCAAATAAAAATGTAAATTTATATTAGGCCAATGTAAGTAATTGACTGAAAAGTGACATGTTCTATTTAAAATTCCTTATCTCCTGCGCCACATTTAGAGAAAATGGCAAATCATTTTTTGATGTATAAAGTTGTTTATTGGACAATTCTGTAAATTTTGTTGCACGATGAGCAAATTTTGCCAAAATTTTTTCAATCTTAATTTTCAATAAAGGGTCCGTCAAAAAATTTTTCCCTAGTGAAAACATATTTTTTGAGAACTAATGGCTTATTCTATTAGATGAAGTGCAGGACGTCTTTAACTCGATAATCAGCTTTGGAGAATGGAAATAAACTAAAGAGGTTTATGTTGTGGGTGATTTATGTTTGGATTCATCTCTATAAAATATTATATGTTTTACTTGGAATTAATGTGCCCCAAATAGCTCTAATCCCCTTATGCAGCATTAGGTAAAAATTAATCTCCCTGCGGCCGTTCTGCCTCCTATGTGCAGGGAGAAGACAGGACTGCACTGTGCTATAGATAATGATTGCTGTCAGCTCCCCATTATGTGCCGGTGATCAGTAGCAATCATTGTATAGAAAACCGGTGCCTTGTAAATGTAAGAGGCCGGCGTGCGCAGTGATTGTATGTGACCTTAAAGGGCATTTGCCCCCCTTCTGATTTTGCTCACACTGCAGCGATTACATTTCATTTCTAGGGCAGTGATGCTGCAAGGGCAATGGAGTATTATCTGGTGTCCGCTGATGTCAATAGACATTGATGTAACACATGGATGCACTGGTCCTGCCGCAGTAAAATACACTCTTTTAACCCCTTCCCGCCACAGCCATTCTTTGTTTTTTCATTTTTGTTTTTTCTTCCCCATCTTTTAAAAGCTCTAACTTTTTATTTTTTCATTGATCTAGCCGTATGAGGGCCTGTTTTTTACGGGACGAGTTCTAGTTTTTCACGGCACCATTTTATTGTACCATATAATGTACTGGGAAACTTGAAAAAAATTCTTTGCGGGGTTGAATATGAAAAAAAAAAATGTGATTGCACCATTGTTTTTCATATTCCGTATTTACGACGTTCATCGTGCGGTAAAGACTACATGTTAACTTTATTCGACGGGTCACTAAAATTACGGCAGTACCAAATTTATATTGCTTTGTAATGTTTTATTGCTTTTACAAAAAAAATAAAAAAAATTGTTAAAAAATAATTTGTTTTGTGTCGCCATATTCTGAGAGCCATAACTTTTTCCGCCGATCGAGCAGTGTTGAAGGCTTGTTTTTGTGGGGTGAGCTGTAGTTTTTAATGGTACCATTGTAGGGTACCTAAAAGTTTTTGATAACTTTTTGTTTCATTTTGTTTGTGGGTAACAAGCTGACCAAAAATCATCAATTGTGGCATTTCAATTTTTTTTTCTTACAGCATTCACTGAGCCGGTTAAATAATGTTATGTTGTAATAGTTTAGACTTTTACAGATGCGGCGATACCATTTAGGTTTTTTTTTTACTTTACTTTTGGGGAAATATCGTTATATTGTAAAAGATAGGATCGCTACAGACATGGTGATACCAACTACGTAATTTTTTTTCATGTTCATGTTATTTTTGAGAAATAATTGGAACATTTTTTTTTTTTTGAACTTTTAATATTCAACTGTTTCATATTTTTTTGTATATAAAATAAAACACTTTATTCAACTTCTTTTGACCTTTTTATTATTCCTCTTGGGGACTTGAATAAGTGATTATTGCATCGATGTACAATATACTGGAATACTTATCTATTGTAGTATAATGTGTTTTTTAGCCCTATTAATAGGAGCAAAAAGATGGCAGATCTGGGGGCTTTGATTAGGCCCATAAGCTGCCATGACATCCATTAGCACCCCGCAATCTTGTCGCGGAGGGGGACGGGCAAAGAGCTGTCAGAGGGGGGCCGTCCTCTCTTTCTAATGACTTATATCCCGCAGTTGCTATTGACTGCGGCATCTATGTGGTTAAATAGGTGGGATCGGAGTTATCTCCGATCCCATCTATTGTGGTAAAATGTCGGCTGTAACATAAAGCCAACAGCTGCTAAGCAGGTTCAGGTCGTGAGCTCACTCCATACTTCCCCTTGCCGGCTATGACGTATCCCTATGTCAAATGTTGTCAAGGCTGGGTTCACACGACCTATTTTCAGACGTAAACGAGGCGTATTATGCCTCGATTTACGCCTGAAAATAGGGCTACAACACGTCGGCAAACATCTGCCCATTCATTTGAATGGGTTTGCCGACGTACTGTGCAGACAACCTGTAATTTGTCAAACGACGACGCGTAAATTGACTGCCTCGGCAAAGAAGTGCAGGGCACTTCTTTGCAACATAATTTGAGCCGTTCTTCATTGAAGTCAATGAAGAGCAGCTCAAGATTTACGAGCATCACAGACGCCTCGCATAATGCGAGGAGGAGCTTTTACATCTGAAACGAGGCAGCTGTTTTCTCCTGAAAACAGTCTGTCTTTTCAGACGTAAAAGCCTCTCATCGTGTGCACATACCCCAAGGGGTTAAAGGGGTATTCCACCCAAAAAGATTTATTATCTATCCATTGCCCCCCTTTTTTTTTGCCTTGTTTGTGGAACTTCTAGCCATCAAAATTAGTCAGTAGGCCAAAATCAAGGGATTTGACTGTCTGGGGGAATAAACAGGGTTTCTCTGTATGCGGACCTCCAACTCCAACCAATCTCTTGAGGAGGTTGTCCGCATAGGTTCATTCTCAGGCCTTAGTATAAACTGGGGAAAAATCCAGCTACTTCAATTGGACCCCGGTGTGGTATCCACGGTTCCAGAAGTAAAGGTGATACAGGAAAGGAAGACCCTTGAATATGTAGGGATTTTTATCTCAAGAAAGCTAGAGGCCCTCACTTAATCTTTTCCCTCTTAGGCCCTGTTCACACAGCAGAATTTTTTAGGCGAATTTCGCCACAAATTTCCGCCTCCCATTTATTTCAATGGGAGGCAAACTATTATTTTTCCCGCTAGCTGATTTTTTTCATCTGGCTGACAAAACAAGAGTCCTGCCCGATCTTTGGGCGGATTCCGCCCAAACCATTCATTCAAGTCAATGGGAGTAGGAATCTTCCTGCCGACGGCAGAAATAATTCTACGGCCAATTTTGTGGTGGGATTTGCCAATCAAAATCCACCGTGTGAGCATAGCCTTATATGGAAAATCAGAACTAAAATAGGAACCTGGCTCAAACTCCCACTTTCTATGGTGCCGAGAATTCTCTTGGTCAAAATGATAATCCCTTCCCAGCTCCTGTAATTCTTTGACGCCTGTCCAGTCTTGGCTTGACAATGAAACATTCAGATTAATTGAGACTATAATTAAAGGGGTTGTCCACTTTTTATTTTTTCTACTAATTTATTTATAGAATAGAAGATTTCAACAGATGCAGATCTCTAATATACACGTATTTAAAATTCTGCTCACGTACATTTGTTATATCAGTGCAGTTGTCTCTGTCTAAAAATTAATAAATGGTAGAGCCCACAGATTAGGCCATAGAAATGTATCCATAGGATAACCGAATGGAGTAAAGATGGCGGCAGTCATGTGATCCACACCATGTGACCTCTGGCATTCGGTAACACTGTGCTGGTATATAACAGGTTAATAATAGGTTATTTAGGAGAAGTTATCAAGTATTTCTACTACAGCGACATCTCATCGTTATGTCTGTGAGGAGCCGCTCTTGGTTTTTGTGTTTTTTGTTAATGTAACTTTATTAACAACACGACAACGTCCCCCTAGAGACAGGCGGCCATTTTATAAATCATCTAGAGACAGTGAATACAGGCAGTGAACCAATTGTTTATCATATTTCCACCATTACTCCTATTCACATAGACCATGTTACCCCAACACAGTGTGTGTGTGTGTGTGTGTGTGTGCGTGTGTCTCACGGCGCGGGGTGGGGACCTACTGGGCCGTACCGCGTAGCGGAATAGCAGCTGGCAAAACAGGTACAATGCAATGTCTATAATTCTGGAAAGAGTACCTGAGGCAACGTAGACAGTAGCGGTGGTTTCAGGCTGAGATGAGGCTTCGGCAATAAACAGACACCCGGCGGAGTGCGACACAGCAGATGCAGCAGAGAGCACAACACGACTCTAACACTTCAAGGCACAGGCGCACGGTAGCACGGGATACAGGTTACCGGCAGCAGGAACGGGAAACACTGGAACACTGGGAACTGGAAAACACTTAGGACACCATTTGCAAAGACAAACTAGGGTACTGACAACAACGCTCAGGCAAGGAATGGAAGGGCATAGTCCTTTTTATAGTCCAGAGGCATTCTGGGCTAATTTGCAGAAATTCTGCATGTGCCCGTACTGGCCCTTTAAGGCCGAGCACACACTTGCGCGCGCACCCTGCGGGAGCCAGTACCACAATGCGGAAGTGAGTGTCGGCGTCTCCCAGGAGGGAGATGCCGCCCGGCACTCACTAGTCCGCGGCCCTAAAGACGACGGTCCGCGGCCATAGACGTTACAGTGTGTGGTGGTCACATGACAGACGCCTTGTCTAGTCATTCAGTTAGCCTGTGGATACATTACATAGGATTAATCTGTGGGCTGTACCATTCTACTATGACAGGGGCCTCATGCACTATAATAAATGTGTGTGACCAGAATTTCTAATACATGTATATTAGAAAACTGTAGGATTTCCTATTCTACTAATAAGTAAAAATAAAAAAACAACTGGACAGCCCCTTTAATGATCTGATAGGGGGAGGAAGGAGGTTAGAATAAAGCAGCCAGTTTATAACCTTCCATTTTCAGAAGGGATCTCACTCTACCCAATTTTAAAGGGTAACCAAACGTTCAACAAACTTCTGACATGTCATAGTGACATGTCAGAAGTTTTGATTCGTTTCTGTTCGGCTTTTTCCGGAAATCGATATACAGCAGTGTACGGACTGAATAGAAAGTCTATGAGCACGTACTCCGCTACATCGGCTTTACGGAAAAAGCAGAACAGAAACGAAGCAGCTCAGTGCTCACATGATCGCTTCTGCCGCTTTGTTTTAGTGATTGGTGGGGGTCTCAGTGCTCGGACCCCCCACAATCAAATCATCTGACATGTCACTACGACACGTCAGAAGTTTGTTGAACATTTAGTTACCCTTTAAGTATTACTAAATTGCAGCTCAAATTCAACATTTAGTCAGATGAGAAAAAGTTTTAGTTTTTTTACATATATTGTACAAAGGAGTGTTGGAATGGGTGGCAAGATACACTAGATGGGAAAAAGTTTTCGGACACCTACAGGAGCTTTTATGACATCTGATTCTAAATCCGTAGACATTAATATGGAGTTGGTCCCTGTGCAGATAAAACATCTTGCACTTATCTGGGGACTTTCTACAAGATTTTGGGGTGTCTGTGCCCATTCATCCTGAAGAACGTCTGTGAAGTCAGACACTGATGTTGGGGGAGGGGACCTGGCTTGTAATATCGGTTCTAGTTTATCGCAAAAGTGTTGGATGGGGTTGAGGTCAGGACTCTGTGGTCCAGTCAAGTTCTTCCACATCGAACTCCCCCCAGCCAACCAACCAACCAACCAACCAACCAACCAGCCGTCTCTTTATGGACCTTGTGCATTGGGGCGCAGTCATGGGGGAACAGAGGAGACCGAACCCCAAACTGTTCCCACAAAGTTGGAAACTACAATTGACCAAAATGTCTTATGTGCTGAATTATTAAGATTTTCCTTCACTGTAACAAAGGGGCCGACACCTGAAAAACAACCCATAGTATTATCCCACCTCAACCAAAACATTACAGCGGGCACAATGGTAACGTTCTCCTGGCATTCACCAAACCCAGACTCATCATCATACGCCAGATAGAGAAGCGTCGCTCCACAGAACATGTTCTGAACTGCTCCAGGATCCAGTGGCGGCGGCTTTACACCACTCCATCCAACGTTTGGCGACGTAAGACTTGTATGCAACTGCTCGGCCCCCATGCCATGAAGCTCCAGGACACAGTTTTTGTGCGGCTGTTAATATCCGAGGAGGTGTGTACTCTGCAGTTATGGAGTCAGCGGAGTGTTGGTGACTTTCCTGCACTTGCTCCTCAGCATTCGCCCCCCCCCCCCGCTCTGTAACTTTACGTGGTCTGCACTCCGTGGCTGAGTTGCGGAGGTTCCTTTCACTTTACAATAATATCGCTCACAGTGGATGGTGGAACATCTGGGAGGGAAGAAATGTCATGAACTGACTTGTTACATCGGTGGCGTCCTATCACTAATGTCTGTAAAGACGACTGCTGAATGTTATACAGATGTGGGTATGGACTGAAGGAAACACCTGAAATCAATGATTAAGAAAGGAGGGGGCAATACTTTTCTCCATATAGTAATTTAGTTATATTTATAAAAATGTCAATATTAATGAATTTTTGAAGATAATAGACACGAAAAGGTGGAACATTTATAATGTATATTTGGTGTCACACTTTTTGTTTCAGGGGCAATTGTGTAAATTTGAGAGTATAAAGAAAGAATTCTGAATTCACCTGAATTATCACTTTTATTACCTCCAAATCCATCATGCATCTTAAGGATCCCCTGAGAAGGACTTCAGCTCTGGGAACTTATTTAATTCTTAACGGAACGCAAGGGAAGGAAAAGAGTCCTTTCAAAATGTTTTTAGAGCACCCTTAAAAACACAATAAGGCCGGGTTCACACGTAGCGTAAAAACGGCCGATTTTCCGCAACGGGTTTCATTGAGGAAAATCCGCAGTGTATTACAATAGCAGCAGTGTGGATGAGATTTAAACAAATCTTTACGCAGCGTAAAAAAACGCTGAAAAACTGTTAATAAATTGACCTGCAACATGTTAGTATTTTTGCGGCGGAAAAGCCGTGAAAAAATAAATCTATACTTAACCAGATCTCTATGCTCCTGTGTCCAGCCCGACCTCCAGGGATGACGTCTCATCCCGTGTGACAGCCAATCGCAGGCTGCAGCAGTCACATGGGATGAAAAGGTAACCCAGGAGGCCAGACTGCCGGATGTCACAGTGACGCATCGCCATGGCTACGAGTAAGTATAGGTTTTATTTTTTCTGTGCTGTTTTCTGCAGTGGAAATGCACCACAATTTTGTGCGGTTTTTCGTCCTGAATTCGGCCGGATACACTGTTTACTTTTAAGCAGACCTGTGTGAATATACCCTTCATAAAAGACTTTTCTTATTACAGGAAGATATCCCTGATGCTGTAGAGGAGAAAGGAGGTGGGATATTGAAACAGGCGGGAAGGCGGTGCAGGTCTTGAGTCTACAGCGACGACTTTTTGGTGTCGCTGTAGAAAAGACTTACGAGGGCTCCAGTGAGAGCGCAGGATCTAAGCTGGAGCTGTTACTTACATATCCTGTACCTAGAGCAGCCTCATGAAAAAGGCCGTGATCAGAGGATCGCAGATCCTGGTCGTATAACCCTTTGATAGCCACAGTCCGTGATCGCCGCGGTTTGATCGGAGACTAGGGGAACCCTCTGCAGTCAGAGCCCTGGGGAACCAGAGAGGACACCAGGGCTCTCTGTTCAGTATACATGCTGTGATGGTACAGGAGTATGCTAATACATTATAAGTATAAAATAAATATGGTAAAAAGTTATCAGTAATAAAAGTTAACAATAATAAAAAAGTGTCCATTAAAAAAAGTCCTTATTTAGCATAAAATATACACAGTCGAGTCACATTATTATGACCACCTCCTACTTTCGACGTCGGCAGCGCGTAGCCCATGAAGGAAGTGATGTGTCGTGGCTTGGTGGGTATATAAGGGGTGTGCTATAGTCTGATCACATATCACTTGTTGTTGTCATGGGTAAAAGGGGCGATTTATCAGAGTTGCAAAAAGGGCTGATTATTGGCTTTCGTGTCCCGGGTGGCGGTATTTCTCACACAGCGCAGCTTGCGAACTGTTCGCGTGCTGCTGTGGTGAAAGTTTATCGTGAATAGATAATTGGCACCATTGGGAATAACCGACGTGGAAACTGCACAGCACCACGTGCCATAGATGTGAGAGGTGAATGTCGGCTACGAAGGTGCGCTGGGGCCGAACGACACGCTACAGGGGAGCAGCTCACCGTGAAAATCAACCAGGGGGCTACCAGACGTGTGTCTAATACAACAGTTCGGTGAACCCTACTACATATGGGACTCCGAAGCCGACGGATGGTCACTGCTCCTATGTAACAAAGGTGTATCGGAAAAAAAATCTTCAATTTGTACGGCAGCATCGGAATTGGACCACCGATGATTGGCAAAGGGTTGCGTTCTCCGATAGGTTACGTTTTCTGCGTCATCGAGCGGATGGAGGTTGGCGTGTCAGGCGGGAAACATCAGAGAACAAACACCCTGCGACCATTACTGGAAGAACACAAGCCGGTGGCGGCAGCGTTATGGTCTGGGGGATTATTTCATGGCATTCTCTGGGCCACTCATCCATGTGGAAGGCTCTGAACCGATTTGGGTATGAATCCATCGTTGCAGATCACGTCCCCCCATACATGATGTTTGTCTTCCCTGAGGCAGATGGAATCTTCCAGCAAGACAATGCGACATGTCACACGGCTAGAAATGTCCGACAGGAAGAGCCCGACCAAGACTTCCAATTACTTTCCTGGCCCCCATAAGTCGCCAGACTGGAACCCAATTCAGCATCTGTGGGACCTCGATCGTCTTGTTCTCTCTATGGATCTTCCCCCACGCACCCTCCAGCAAATGTGGGACGCTCTGCAGTCAGTGTGGCGCCACATACCGGAGACCACCGACTAGCACCTTATTGATCACTCCCAGTCCGTCTAGCTGCTGTCCATGCGGTTACTCTGGACATTAGCTGGTGGTCATAATAATGTGACTCGACTGTGTATATCTTATTAGGGGAAAGTGGCATCTTCCGCACCTTCCAGCAGCCTGTAGTTCTCTTTTCCCTGTCTGCAGACTATCTGTAAATTATTCATTATCCCCCTTAGCCACCAACAAAACAAAAATCTAGTGTAATAAAGTAAATAGAATTCAGGGAGGAGGGGGATGCAGCTGCAGTTTTCTCTCTGTGCGCCTCGGGCTGCATCCTGAGGAGGGGGAGCAGCAGGGGACATCTGATTGGCCCAGAAGCACACAGCACAACTCTTCTATCACTCCAATAAGAGGAGCTGAAACTCTGGTGGAGGCGGCGTGTTCATGCGTTACATGGGCGGCCATTCATTCAAATGCCTGGCGTGCAATGCTACATTTCCCCTGCAGCGGGCGCTACACCGACTGTTAAAATGATCCCTTTATAACCTAAGCAGGGATCTTTGATCTGGGTAATTGCCATGTAATATACAGGATACAGTACACATAATCCATGTCATTTCTCTGGAGATTTGAGGATTATTTACAGGGTAAATGTCAATGATTATAGTTACTAGCTTAATAAAAACAACAAAATATATGTTTTTCCCAATTTCTATAAATTTTCCCATATACGTTATCATGCCAACAAAATAAAAACATAGAAAATCCAAAATATCCCTCAAGTACTACAAAATAAAATAAATAATTATTGCGAAAACCCACAATGACCTTTGGTCATGAAAGGGTTAACTAATGTAAAGATTTCAATATCTGTATGGAGATATCCAATGCCGCTTCTTTATTTCACTATATATTTGCAGAATGTTGATTGTTCTATATAACATAGCCACCAGGTGGCGCTCTGTCACTTATAATGCTCATTTATATTCGCTCTCGTATGGGTTCATATATAATCTGTTCCTAAAAAGTCCCGTATCCCGGCTGCTATATTTATATACATTATAATGGAGAGGAGTATTATTATGTCATGTATATTTTACTATCTGTAACATTTAGTAACTGGAAAAGATCTAATCCATCCATCCATCCATCCTCAGCCCAGCAGCACAAGCAGTGTGTGAGTTCAAGCCCTGGGGAACAGACCATATCCCATATATGTAGATACAAAAAATAGGCAGCACTCTGTAGATATAAGGGAAAAATCAGCGGTACTTTATTACCCTCAGTGCAACGTTTCAGCTCCGTCCACTGGAGCCTTTCTCAAGCCCACAGTTTTGTTTTGTTTTTCAATAGTGAGCAAAATAGTGAGTGCAGCTCTGGAGTATAATACAGGATGTAACTCAGGATCAGTACAGGATAAGTAATGTCATATATGTACACAGTGACTCCACCAGCAGAATAGTGAGTGCAGCTTCGGAATATAATACAGGATGTAACTCAGGATCAGTACAGGATAAGTAATGTAATGTATGTACACAGTGACTCCCCGAGCAGAATAGAGAGCGCAGCTCTGGAGTATGATACAGGTGGAACTCAGGATCAGTAGAAGATAAGTAATGTAATGTATGTACACAGTGACTCCACCAGCAGAATAGTGAGTGCAGCTCTGGAGTATAATACAGGATGTAACTCAGGATCAGTACAAGATAAGTAATGTAATGTATGTACACAGTGACTCCACCAGCAGAATAGTGAGTGCAGCTCTGCAGTATAATACAGGATGTAACTCAGGATCAGTACAGGATAAGTAATGTAATGTATGTACACAGTGACTCCACCAGCAGAATAGTGAGTGCAGCTCTGGAGTATAATACAGGTTGTAACTCAGGATCAGTACAGGATAAGTAATGTAATGTATGTACACAGTGACTCCACCAGCAGAATAGTGAGTGCAGCTCTGCAGTATAATACAGGCTGTAAGTCAGGATCAGTACAGGATAAGTAATGTAATGTATGTACACAGTGACTCCACCAGCAGAATAGTGAGTGCAGCTCTGGAGTATAATATAGGGTGTAACTCAGGATCAGTACAAGATAAGTAATGTATGTACACAGTGACTCCACCAGCAGAATAGTGAGTGCAGCTCTGGAGTATAATATAGGGTGTAACTCAGGATCAGTAGAGGAGAGGTTATGTAATGCGGCAGATTTACTATTCAAAATACGCCAAATTTGTGGCTCAAATTGTGCCAGAATTCTGGCCTACGTGCTGTGCCACACTCGACAAGGGTGCCTGACTTAGTGGGTAAGTGGCCATGATCTAACCGAAAGTGTGCGTGGCTTAAAATGCGACACAAAATTTTGGCACAAAAAACTGTCGGTAACTATGCCAACCAAGAGGTCGTATAAGGAAGAGTAAAGTGTCTAACATGTCTAACTAGATGTGCCAAATTTGTCATCCAGCGTGCACCACTTTGATCAATTTTGCACAACTGACTGCCTTGTTTACACTGTGCAGAACGTAGCCATTATTAGTAAATCTGCTCCAATGTATTTATAAAGTGTCTTAACTTGTATGTAGATTCATTCTATATGTAAACTTTTAAAATTGGTATTCAAAATTAGACTTCGGCTTTAAAATTGGGTTAGGAAAAAAGGGATTTTCCCTCAAAACAATTATAGCCCATTGATTAGAGGTTTATTGATGGTGATTCAACCCCTCGGCCCGCCACCAATGCCAAGACCAGGGCTGCTTGGTATTTATTCCGGGTGTTGATGGCGACTCAACCACATAATAACCAATTGGAGATATTGAAAGTGTTTTATCACTATTGAAGTTTTTTTTGGATAAGGTATATACAGAGGAGGGAAGGTCTCTCAACAAACCTCGCCAACAAATGATTGAAGGGGTTGTCTCCTGAAAATAACCCTTTCCATATGCCCTATTAGGGTATTGGGACATCATAAAGGAGGTTCCCCTCGCTCAAGACCCCCCTCTATAAGCCAAAGCAAAGAGCCATTCACAAAACAAGTCTTACTCTTACAAACCCGGCTCGTCCATGTATTACATGGGTCCCCCAATTATTTGAGGGCCAGCTTATAATAGTACATTTCTTCTGTAGTGGGCGTGCGGGGGAAATGTATGACCTGCCAGAGCTTTCCCCAACAATAATAGCTGATCTCTGGGGGTTGCTGAAGCTGGGCTTATGGCAATCTTCTAATTCCCTGGCTGGTCTCTTAATGAGACAATCCTTTTAACCCCTTTGTGCCGTATGGCGCACATTTGTGGCACTGGAAGCCTGCTGTTAATTACCAGCGCCATATATGTACTGCATAGTTTCTGAAGCTGTGCCCGTGCCATCACCCATGGAAAGACGTCTGTAAATGACAGCCGTCCTCCCGTGGCAACGGCCAAGATCAGAGATAATTTAGTTCTTGGCTGTTTATCCTCTTGGAGGCCATAGACAATAGTGACGGCAGCATCTAAGTGATCAAAATAAAGGGAGGGGGCTTTGTGGGAGCAATAGTCAAATATGGCAGCCAGGGCCTAAGAAAGAACCCATTGCTGCTGTGAATAGTGGCCTATAAGGCTGTGCCTTAAGAGTTGTCCAATAGGCGCCTGTCAGTATTTCACTGACAACCGTAACGCACGGGAATACAAAGATGTTCTAATGCATTGTTTGTTCAAAGTAAAATGAATAAGTCAAAGTCAATAACAAAGTGCCAAAAAAAGTTAAAAGTCTCTGTCACCACATTATAAGTGCCCTATCTCCTACATAAGGGGATCGACGCTGTAATGTAGGTGACAGTAATGCTTTTTATTTAGAAAAACAATCTATTTTTACCACTTTCTGAGCGATTTTTAGCTTTATGCTAATTAGTTTCTTAATGCGCAAGTGGGCGTGTTTTACTTTAGACCGAGTGGGCGGTGTACAGAGGAGTGTATGACGCTGACCAATCAGTGACCAATCAGCGTCATGCACTTCTCTCCATTCATTTACACAGCACTAGCGATATAGTTATATCGTTATGTGCAGACACAAACACTATAACATTACTGTAGTGTCCTGATAATGAATATACATCACTACCAGCCAGGACGTGATGTGTATTCAGAATCCTGACACGTCTGAATCTTTTCTGTGAGATTTCCAGCAAGGCAAACGTAATCTCATTTTAAATGACAGTTTACATCGTAATCTCGCGAGATTATGTTTGCCTTGCTGGAAATCTCACAGAAAAGATTCAGACGTGTCAGGATTCTGAATACACATCACGTCCTGGCTGGAGGTAATGTATATTCATGATCAGGACACTGCAGTAATGTTAGTGTTAGTCTTTGTGTATGTGGCTGCACAGAGCGATATAGCTATATCACTATCTGCAGTGTAAATGAATGGAGAGTAGTGTATGACGCTGATTGGTCACTGATTGGTCAGCGTCATACACTTCTCTCCACAACGCCCACTTGGTCTAAAGTAAAAACACGCCCAGTTGGGCATTAAGAAACTCATTAGCATAAAGCTAAAAATCGCTCATAAAGTGGTAAAAATGATAGTTTTTCTAAATAAAAAACACTGCTGTCACCTACATTACAGCGCCAATCTCCTTTTGTAGGAGATAGGGCACTTATAATGTGGTGACAGAGCCTCTTTAAATATAAACAAATTTTTCCCCATAAAAATTTGTATTTATTAATATCAAACTTAAGAATTGTACATATATGGTATCCCCGTAACTGCAATGACCCGCAGAATAAAGTTAACACATTTATACCACATAATAAACGACTTAAAAAAAATGGGGGAATCGGTTGTTTTATTTTTTGCCCATCCCCAAAAAATCACCCCCCCCCCAAATAAAATTAATAAGTTAAAGGGTAACTAAACGATTAACAAACTTCTGACGTGTCATAGTGACATGTCAGAATTTTTGATTTGTGGGGGTCTGAGCACTGAGACCCCCACCAATCAAATAGAAAGTCTATGAGCCCGCACACCTAAACATTTATTTCTGGAAAAAGCTGAACAGACACAAAGCGGATGAGCGCTCACTGCTGCTTCGTTTTAGCGATTGATGGGGGTCTCAGTGCTCGGACCCCCACCAATCAAAACTTCTGACATGTCACTATGAAATGCCAGAAGTTTGTTAAACGTTTAGTTACCCTTTAAGTGCGAAGATATATGTACCCCAAAATCATGCTATTAAACATTACAACTATGCCTGCAAAAAACAATTCTTCATATATGTATGTAATTCAAGAAATAAAAAAGTTACGGCTGTCGAGGCAAATTGAAAAACCCTCTGCGTTCTTAAGAGGTTAATGCTATCAGCCAGTAATAATAGCATAACAACGCTGACCTTGTCCCCACAGTAAGGACACATCAAACATTACAGAATATTGTCTTATATGTTTTTTTGGTTTTTTAAATTCTTATTATATATTCTTTATTATATTTGAGTTTTTTTTTTTTTTTTTATTTATTTCCCCGACGATGTCAATGAACAGACGTGTACGGTATGAGATGATTTCCTAAAACGTGAAGGTTTCCATCGCGTATTCTGCAGAACACCATGTTCTTGAGGGGATCGTGTCTGTCTCGCCAGCTTTTGTTTCTCATCAGTAAAACGTTAATGACAAGACTAGCAATTTTTGTCAGACTGACAGCATTCAAGACAAGAGCGGCTCCAACGTCCATGGCTAATAAGACGTTTGACCTTGGAAAGTTTTGCCAGTATGCTTGAAACAAATGTGTACACCTAACTTTTCACGCTCTTGCTGGCTTTAGTCTCTCTTTATATGAATCATGGCTTGTTCTTAAACTCATTGATCCAAGTTCAAAGCCTAATCTAGATCCACCACCTAACCAACGATGGTGTGATATGCCACCATATATGATGCCACCATACTATCTCCAGTATAGTAATGGAGTATTCCACATATTCCACCTCTCCACTGCCCTCTTATAGCCCCTCTCTTCTCTTGGTGGTGGTGGTGCCCTATAAAACCTCTGTTGCTATCCCACCAAGTGCAGTTATTATGGTGGGCTCATGCTTGCACGTTTATTGATTAATCATCAGTTGTTTCTATAGAGGTAGATGAAGATCGTCGGTCATTGACAAGTGGTGGCCATACACCTTCGTTAGCTGTCGGTAAAACGCTTGTTCGACCTGTAACCTGTACAGGGCACCAGATGTTGGAGAGTCCAGTGCAGGTTGTGTTGCGGAATAGATGGTACGGAGAGAGGAGTGATGGCAAAACATGTCTTTACTTTTAGACCGGTGGTACACGTCACACACACGGCTACAGAAAACAATTACAACAATTCTTCTCAGTAACCACTGAGATGCACAGTCTTATATGCAACAGTTGAGGCAGGCAGATGATGGCTGGCTTGCTGTATACTTGTTGGAGACAGGGCTAAGGGCGCCCCACCCTGGTACAGTGGTTGGTTTGGCTATTCAGGCCTAGAAGGCCACAAAATGGAGGCTGTTGGCTGCTTCACTTCGGGCCCAGTGCCCATTGAGATGGAGGTTGTTGGTTGCTGATTCACAGGCCTCTATAAGCCTAATTTCAGACCATCTCTTTCCTTAGTCTTGCGCTGTGCTGGCCACTGCTGGTTCACCTCTTTCTGACTGGCCTGCCACCCCACCCTCTAGTCAGGCTTCAGGACCTGCTGCCACTACAGGCCCAATGATGGATGCAGCCTAGCCCAGTTCTCACCGTCTCCTCTAGGCTCTTCAGTTCCAGAGCTTGCAGTCTCAGTCAGTCTCTCTTGACATGGGAAACACACGGTGCCCTTCTTGTGGTGGCGGCCCAGCCAGAGCCCCAATCAGTACTGCTGACGTATCTACCTCCTGACAGAAGCCTCCTGAGTCAAAGCTCTCTCACTGCCTCTCAGTAGTATTTATAAAGACAGACAAGTGTGAATTCTTGAATTAATTAATGCTACTTATATAGCGCCAACATATTTCACAGCGCAGTACAGGGATTGTCATCATACACATCAGTCCCTGTCCCCAATGGGGTTCACAATCTAATTTCCCTATTAAAGACACACTACACACTCACTAGGGCCAATAGGAAGCCAAGTAAGCTATCAGTATGGTTTTAAGTGTGGAAGGTAAACCAGAGAATCCAGAGTAAACCCACATACTGTATAAACTCCACAAAGATTTAGGCTCAGATTATTTATGGGTTTTTTAAATATATATTTTATAAGCATATAGTCAAAGATTTTGTTAAATGCCTTCTATATTCTGAATGTCACTCACAGCACACTAAATGGGAAACACTGGGTAACACTGACATAGAAAAGGACTTGTGAATAGTAGTTAACATCAAACTGATCTGTAGCAACCAGTGCCAGGCAGCTGCTGCCAAGGCTAATAAGATCATGTGATGCATTAAAAGGGAAATAGGGGCACATTAAAATACAAAACAGGTAATCGAAACATAGCAATACACTCACTCTAAACACTAGTCCTTCATCCAGTCCTGCTGTAATGAATAAATAATCAAGTATTATAAGAAATTTGGACTTGGAGCTCTCCGAGGTGACTCGTACCTATGATTTCATACAGTGGGTAGGATATAGTCAATTAGAATGAGTCTCGCCAGTTGCCATGGTTCCAATCTTCCATAGTCCTCCTGTTTCCACCCATGGAAATATTTTGTTTCCTGGTGATCGCCATTGCTACTCATTTTTTTATTGTAGTAGATGTACTGTGATTTTGTTTATGATAAAATCTATGATATTTTTACGCAGGAAAAAAGCCTCTTGGGGAGATGGTTTTTCCATTACCTGTTTTCTAATCGAATGTTTGTCAATACCAAAAATACTTTTTAACAGTACACTCGACGCATTATTCTATGTTTCTAATGCTTTCGGGTGTTGCCCATGTATATATTTTTTCAGTACAGATGATCTATTTATACCCAGCACTGCTACTAGAACAAGGGGGCAACCACTACAGACCTACAGGTCTCCATCACCATATTCATTGGAGGGGATTCTTTACACTAAGAGCAGGGAGTCTATGGAATGTTCTGCCAGAGGAAGTTATGGTTAAAGAGTTTAAAAGAGGCCTTGATACCTTTTTTTTTAAAGTCATAATTTTACAAGTTATATGTTCAAGATACTGAAGATGGGTCGTTGATCCAGGGATTTACTCTGATTGCCATAGCTACAGTCGGGAAGACATTTTTCTCCTAAAATGAGGATAATTGGATTCTATGTCACGAGGGGCTTCCTCTGGATCAGGAGAATAGGTTAGACTAGATGGACTTATGTCTGTTTTACGTGGCATATATAGAAGAATGGTCCTCATAGCAAAGATTAAAATGGCCCATTATGGTACACAGTTTTGCCACCCAGGACAGAAGGGCCTGATGTTTGTTTTGTCTTTTGACCAATCCCCGAGCCCCTTGTTTGCTTATAATGCCATTCCTCTGGCGAGGGGAATCCCACACAGGTTCTCACCCTCCACTAGCAAAATTGATGCAACAACCTGGTTTAGGCCTCTTGTACAGAGTAACTATACAACACCTACAGCTCCATAGTACAGAACCAAAGAAACTTGGTGTAACATTGAGACTCGGTTCACACAGATGTGCCATGTGTAGGGGCCGAATGCCCTGTATATGACCTGCCAAGAGGAATGGGGAAGGGAGGAGACCCCTAAATATATTTAAATGCAAAGTATTACTATTGTTTAATACACCATGTCGTATAGTACAGTCTGTGAAAGATGTTTTATAAATTACAAGCTGACTTGAACACATTCAGTGTTTGGGCATCTACTTGGCAAATGAGATACAATATGGAAAAATGTAAAGTTCTGCATCTGGATACTAAT
The DNA here is from genome assembly GCF_050947455.1 of Rhinoderma darwinii. Taxonomy (NCBI): domain Eukaryota; kingdom Metazoa; phylum Chordata; class Amphibia; order Anura; family Rhinodermatidae; genus Rhinoderma; species Rhinoderma darwinii. The sequence goes on along the minus strand of NC_134688.1, from coordinate 17,488,127 downwards.
AATCTGCACACGCCGTATGTCCTAGAAGGAGTTAAACTGGAAGACTCTGGGTGTACTTCTAGATCATAGACTAAATAACAGCGTGCAATGCCAATCAGCTGCTTCTAAAGCCAGCAAGATATTGTCGTGTATTAAAAGAGGCATGGACTCCTGGGACAGGGACATAATATTACCCCTTTATAAAGCATTAGTGAGACCTCATCTAGAATATACAGTTTAGTTCAGAAGAGTCACGAAACTGATAAGGTGCATGGAGGATTGTCTTTATGAGGAAATATTTACAGAATTACATTTATTTAGTCTTAGAAGAAAATTCTAAAAGACCGAAAATATTGCAAAAAACGATTCCATGTAAAATGCTCTCAAAAGACAAGGGGCACTTACTCTGTCTGGAGAAAAAAAAAGGTTCAATCTCCAGACACAACAGGGATTCTTTGCTGTAAGAGCGGTGAATTTGTGGAATTGTAACCCCAGCAGTAACAGTAGATGGCTTCAAGAAAGGGTTAGAACCAAAAAAAAAACCATCAATGCTTATCTAAATTTATAGAATTGTATGAATATTGATCCAATCTGATCGTCTCTTGGGATCTGGATCTAATTCTTTCCCTTTTAGGGCAGATTGGTTCATACCATGTGAGTTTATTTTTGCCTGCTTTTGGATAAAGGGGGAAACAAAGTTATAAAATGTACCAATTCACTCATAACCTTCACCCATTCCTTGGTTGAACTGTATTAATAATGTAACTAAGATCTATAAGGGTAAGTTCACACGTAGCATAAATACTGCAGATTTTCTGCAACGGATTTCGTTCAAGAAAATCGCAGCATAATACAGTAACAGCAGAGTAGATGAGATTTGAACAAATCTCATTAACACGCTGCGTAACTGATAAGCGGAAAAAAACGCTTGAGTTCAATGGGAGGTAAAACCCGCAACAAATATCCGTTGTTGCGCTTTTTTGCGTCGGAAAAGCAGCGATTCTGTGACATAAAACGATACTCGGAAAAAAATAAATCCTAAACTTACCCAGAATTCTGTGTTTCTTCATCCAGGCTGGCCTCCTGGGATGACGTCTCATCCCATATGACCGCTGCAGACAATCACAGGCTGGCGCGGTCACATGGGATGAAACGTCATCCCAGGGCTGCAGGACGTCGGAGGGATAGTAAGCATCCATTTTTATTTTTTTTTGCTGTTTTCCGCAGCGGACATTCCCTGCGGCGCCCAGGGCGGATACGCTGTGTACTTTTACCTTGCGTATCCGCCCTGTGTCAACATAGCCTAATGGTACTGGACTTTCTGACGACCTCACACATTCATGTTTCTGTTATTACATCCAGTTGTGCATTATCACATTATGTTGGGCAGTTTTAGGGATAGGAGGAGAGAGGCTGGGTATGAAATGATGCTTTGCTGCATGCTGCGAGGGTTCTGTGCTGGTGCGGAGGAACGCAGTCAGCACGATGCCCCGCTGTACGTCTGTTTATTATTTTTTTATGGATCACTGACTTATAGTTACATAGTTACATAGTTCGTACGGTTGAAAAAAGACACATGTCCATCAAGTTCAACCAAGGGATGGGAAAAGGGAAGGTTAAAAATTCTACACATAGGAGCTTATATTTTTTTGTTCTAGGAAATTATCTAAGCCTTTTTTGCAGCATCTCCTGTCCCTGCTGTGACGGCTCCTGCGGTGACTATTCCATAGATTCACAGTTCTCAGTAAAGAAGCCTTGTCGCCTCTGCAGGTTGAACCTTTTTTTCTCCAGACGGAGGGAGTGCCCCCTTGTTTTTTGAGGGGGTTTTACATGGAACAGGATTTCACCATATTTTTTGTATGTGCCATTAATATATTTATATAAGTTAATCATATCCCCCCTTAGTCGTCTTTTTTCAAGGCTAAATAGGTTTAATTCTTTTAATCTTTCCTCATAACTTAGATTCTCCGCGCCCCTTATTAGCTTCGTTGCTCTTCTTTGTATTTTTTCATCCTTTCTATGAACTGGAGCCCAGAACTGAACTGCATATTCTAGATGAGGCCTCACTAATGCTTTGTAAAGTGGTAATATTACATCCCTGTCCCGCGAGTCCATGCCTCTTTTAATACACGACAATATTTTGCTGGCCTTTGAAGCAGCTGATTGACACTGCATGCTGAAATTTAGTTTATGATTTACAAGTACACCCAGATCCTTCTCAACAAGTGACTCCCCCAGTGTAGCTCCCCCAAGGACATATGACGCATGCAGATTGTTGGTACCCAGGTGCATAACTTTACATTTATCTACATTAAACCTCATTTGCCAACTGGATGTGTTCAAAGCCGCTTGCAATTCACGAACATCTTCCATAGACTGAACAATATTGCATAGCTTGGTGTCATCTGCAAAAATAGAAATAGTGCTATTAATCCCATCCTCTATATCATTAATAAATAAGATAAATAATAGTGGTCCCAGCACTGAACCCTGGGGTCACCACTTATAACCGGGGACCAGTCAGAGTAGGAATTATTGACCACAACTTTCTTGATACGGTCCTTGAGCCAATTCTCAATCCAATTACAAACTATACTTTCTGAACCTATAGTCCTTAATTTACCCATTAGGCGTCTATGGGGGACAGTGTCAATTGCCTTTGCAAAGTCCAAAAACACTAAATCCACAGCGGCCCCTCTGTCTAGGTAATGCTCACCCCTTCATAAAAAAAAATCAGGTTGGTTTGACAACTTCTGTCCTTAGTAAAACCGTGCTGGCTGTCACTTATAATACTATTTATTGTCACATAATCCTGTATATAGTCCCTCAATAGCCCCTCAAACATTTTCCCCACAATGGATGTTAAGCTTACTGGTCTATAATTACCCAGGAAAGACCTAGAGCCCTTTTTGAAAATCGGCACCACATTTGCCCTGCGCCAGTCCCTTGGCACTATACCAGTCACTAGAGAATCTCTAAATATTATGAAGAGGGGGACAGAAATAACTGAACTAAGCTCTTTAAGAACTCTAGGGTGTAACCCATCTGGTCTCGGGGCCTTGTGTATATTTATTTAATTTACTTTAGCTTGGACCAGATCTACATTCAGCCAATTCAGTATATCAACTGATATATTAACAGCACTGGCACCAGCTACATCTGGATACTGATCTCCCTAACAGCCGGGAGAACAGCCCAACTATTAGTCGGCGGGATGGTAATGCAGGTAAGCCAAGACAATTGATAGTTGTAGGGGATTCTATAATCAGGAAGACGGATAGAATAATTTGTCGCCAAGACCGCCTCAAACGAATGGTTTGCTGTCTCCCTGGTGCCAGTGTTTGGCATGTGGTGGAACGGGTGGACAAATTGCTGGGAGGGGCTGGTGATGATCCAGCTGTCGTGTTCCATGTGGGTACCAATGACAGAATAAATGGTAGGTGGAGGAGCCTTAAAAATAATTTTAAAGAACTAGGCTACAAGCTGAAGGGAAGGACCTCCAAAGTAGTATTCTCAGGAATACTGCCTGTGCCATGCGCATCATTTAATTTTAAGAAAGCCAATTTCCCCAGGATGAGGGCGGCAATTCAGGATATAGACTGGGAAGAACTAATGTCAAATAATGGAACAAATGATAAATGGGAGATTTTCAAATCTACTTTGGGTAATTATAGTGCAAAATTTATTCCTATAGGTAACAAGTATAAACGACTCAAATTAAACCCCACATGGCTTACACCTTCTGTGAAAGGGGCAATACATGACAAAAAAAGGGCATTTAAAAAATACAAATCTGAGGGTACAGCTGTAGCCTTTGTAAATTGTGCACATAGAATTGGAACCTCCAATCTTGCTGTCCAAAACAGTGAACAATTGAAAAAGTTAAAGAAGAGTACTTACAGGGGCTTTAACTCCTCTTTTCAACTCCGGTTTTATAACTCCACTTATATCACAAGCAACTTAATTCAGCTAGCTCAGAACAGACTTGTTTAAGCTGCTGGTACAAGAACAATATCAAGGGACTGGCTTATACCTTCTATACAGACCGTTTACAGGAGAATCTCCGACAGATGGGCAAAATTCCTGCACACTCCAAATTAATGAACGGACTCGCTGGTTATTTCTATGATATTCAGCTGAATGCTGCAAAAAAATAAATAAAGTACTAGACACAGATCTGTCGTTTTATTGTATAATCCCTCATGTCACTGCTATGGATTACAGAAAATCCAATTATACATAATAGCAAAGCCCGAATCTGTGAATTCTATACATATAGTGTAATTATTATTACATACGTTACATTATTCTTTATGCAACTCCCCCTAGTGGATTCAGCTGGTTGTAGTATTTTGTCTTGCCTAGCAACCACTTGACTTGATGACCATGATTTTGGTATTTGTAGTAGCAACATGCACATAAGGCCCCATGCACACAACCGGAAAAAACCTCTGTTTTTGCGGACCGCAAAAATGGACTTATTCTCTTTCATTGAACGCGGACACCTTTCCGTAGCGCTACGGAAGGGTGTCCATGCCATAGAAATGTTCCGAAAATTATGGAACATGTCCGTTCTTTTGTATTTTGCGGGCCGCGCTCCTATACTTTGTATGGGAGCACGGCCCGAAAATGCGGGTGGCAGTCGGCGGCCGGCGGTGCCCGCAATTGCGGGCCGTGATTGTGGGCACGGTCGTGTGCATGGGGCCTAACTGGAAGTTCTATCTGTTATACAATAGACTGGCCCTCATGTTTGCTCAGACTTGTTTCTATCTATCTATCCATCCATCCATCCGTAAGATTTTTTTGTTACACATGTCAGAAAAAGTAGAGTCTTTCTACCTTAAAACTGAAGCTTTTTCTTGAAACATCTTTAGCGATTTCACCCACACAGCCGCGTTGCTACTAGACAGGCAGATATCTGTTCTAGACAGCTGCTCTCCTCTCTCCCTGCTGCTGAGTACTGGAGTTCTCAATTTTCAATATACTAGAACCAGTTTAACACCTCGTCTGCCAGCGGAAGCTGCAGAACACTAATTTCTTTAGTCCCAGATATGTTGTAGATTTGAATTGTTTTAAAAAGGCAATCTGTATATAATTATATACCTGAAGATACCCAGTGTTATGTTCGCGGTCGCTGACCGCCGGCATATCCCACCAACCGGCAGCCACGACCGGAGGCCTCTGGAACCTGGCCGGCGTCTCCTTCCACGGAGACGCCGGCACACGCTGCTCTCTCCTCCTGCTGTTGCCTGTAGGTTGTGCGTGTTTGTCGCTGGTCATAAAGGACACCAGCAACTTCTTCCCTGACCAGTCCCAGCACACCCGGGACTTTAAAAAGTACACTGCCCACTTCCATTTTGCCTGAGCATTGTTGTGTCTTCCCAGTGTTTGTCATGCAAATGGTTCCTTAGGTGTATCCTGTATCCCGTGTCGTGTATTCTGTATCCCGTATCCAGTATCTGTGTTCGGTGCCAGTGCCAAGTCAAGTGTCCGAGATGACTTCTGTGTTCAAGTCCATTGTCTGAGACGGCTTTTGTGTTCAAGTACAGCATCTGTGCCAAGTCCAGGGGTTCAGCACAAGGCTGCTTATGATAGTCCGGCACCTCTGTGCTTCTGATCATCCGGCACAAGCCAGCAATCCAAGTACTCTCGCTCTAGTGACTGTTATTGACATTTTGTTTGACCAGCTGCTACTCAGCTACGGCGGAGCGGCCCAGTGAGTCCACATGCCCTACAGCCGTGACTCCCAGGTTATAACAGCGTGGTCTTTATTACTATATGCAAGAAGATGTACAGGGTGGGCCATTTATATGGATACACCTAAATAAAATGGGAATGGTTGGTGATATTAAATTCCTGTTTGTGGCACATTAGTATATGGGAGGGGGGGGGGGACTTTTCAAGCTGGATGTTGACCATGGCGGCCATTTTGAAGTCGGCCATTTTGTATCCAACTTTAGTTTTTTCAATGGGAAGAGGGTCATGTGACACATCAAACTTATCGAGAATTTCACAAGAAAAACAATGGTGTGCTTGGTTTTAACGTTACTTTATTCTTTCATGAGTTATTTACAAGTTTCTGACCACTTATAAAATGTGTTCAAAGTGCTGCCCATTGTGTTGGATTGTCAATGCAACCCTCTTCTCCCACTCTTCACACACTGATAGCAACACCGCAAAAGAAATGCTAGCACAGGCTTCCAGTATCCGTAGTTTCAGTTGCTGCACATCTCGTATCTTCACAGCATAGGCAATTGCCTTCAGATGACCCAAAAGATAAAAGTCTAAGGGGGTCAGATCGGGAGACCTAGGGGGCCATTCAACTGGCCCACGACGACCAATCCACTTTCCAGGAAACTGTTCATCCAGGAATGCGACATGTCAATGGCTGTAAACAAAGAGAAGCTTGTAAATAACTCATGAAAGAATAAAGTAACGTTAAAACCAAGCACACCATTGTTTTTCTTGTGAAATTCTCGATAAGTTTGATGTGTCACAGGACCCTCTTCCCATTGAAAAAACTAAAGTTGGATACAAAATGGCCGACTTCAAAATGGCCGCCATGGTCAACACCCAGCTTGAAAAGTTTCCCCCCTCCCATATACTAATGTGCCACAAACAGGAAGTTAATATCACCAACCATTCCCATTTTATTTACGTGTATCCATATAAATGGCCCACCCTGTATAACTTATACCAGCTGTACATATATAATTATATACAGAAGATACCCAGGTTATACCAGCATGCTCCATATCACTATATACAAGAAGATGTATAACTTATACCAGCTGTACATGCATAATTATATACAGAAGATACCCAGGTTATACCAGCACGCTCCATATCACTATATACAAGAAGATGTATAACTTATACCAGCTGTACATATATAATTATATACAGGTGATACCCAGGTTATACCAGCATGCTCCATATCACTACATACAAGAAGATGTATAACTTATACCAGCTGTACATATATAATTATCTACAGAAGATACCCAGGTTATACCAGCATGCTCCATATCACTATATACAGGAAGATGTATAACTTATACCAGCTGTACATATATAATTATATACAGGTGATACCCAGGTTATACCAGCATGCTCCATATCACTACATACAAGAAGATGTATAACTTATACCAGCTGTACATATATAATTATATACAGAAGATACCCAGGTTATACCAGCATGCTCCATATCACTATATACAAGAAGATGTATAACTTATACCAGCTGTACATTTATAATTATATACAGAAGATGCCCGGGTTATACCGGCATGCTCCATATCACTATATACAAGAAGATGTATAACTTATACCAGCTGTGCATATATAATTATATACAGAAGATACCCAGGTTATACCAGCATGCTCCATATCACTACATACAAGAAGATATATAACTTATACCAGCTGTACATATATAATTATATACAGGAGATACCCAGGTTATACCAGCATGCTCCATATCACTATATACAAGAAGATGTATAACTTATACCAGCTATACATATATAATTATATACAGGAGATACCCAGGTTATACCAGCATGCTCCATATCACTATATACAAGAAGATGTATAACTTATACCAGCTGTACATATATAATTATATACAGGAGATACCCAGGTTATACCAGCATGCTCCATATCACTATATACAGGAAGATGTATAACTTATACCTGCTGTACATATATAATTATATACAGAAGATGCCCAGATAATACCAGCATGCTCCATATCACTATATACAAGAAGATGTATAACTTATACCAGCTGTACATATATAATTATATGCAGAAGATACCCAGGTTATACCAGCATGCTCCATATCACTATATACAAGAAGATGTATAACTTATACCAGCTGTACATATATAATTATATACAGAAGATACCCAGGTTATACCAGCATGCTTCATATCACCATATACAAGAAGATGTATAACTTATACCAGCTACACATATATAATTATATACCCGGAGATGTACAGGTTATACCAGCATGCTCCATATCACTGTATACAAGAAGATGTATAACTTATACCAGCTGTATATATATAATTATATACAGAAGATGCCCAGAGTATACCAGCATGCTCCATATCACTATATACAAGAAGATGTATAACTTATACCAGCTGTACATATATAATTATATACAGAAGATACCCAGGTTATACCAGCATGCTCCATATCACTACATACAAGAAGATATATAACTTATACCAGCTGTACATATATAATTATATACAGAATATACCCAGGTTATACCAGCGTGCTCCATATCACTATATACAGGAAGATGTATAACTTATACCAGCTGTACATATATAATTATATACAGAAGATACCCAGGTTATACCAGCATGCTCCATATCACTATATACAAGAAGATGTATAACTTATACCAGCTGCACATATATAATTATATACAGGAGATACCCAGGTTATACCAGCATGCTCCATATCACTATATACAAGAAGATGTATAACTTATACCAGCTGTACATATATAATTATATACAGAAGATACCCAGGTTATACCAGCATGCTCCATATCACTATATACAAGAAGATGTATAACTTATACCAGCTGTACATATATAATTATATACAGGAGATACCCAGGTTATACCAGCATGCTCCATATCACTATATACAAGAAGATTTATAACTTACACCAGCCATACCATTAAAACCACTGACAGGTAAAGTGAATAGCACTGATTATCTCTTTATAATGGCACCTGGCAAGGGGTGGTAAGGATTAGGCAGCAGTTTATCAGTCTGTTTTTGATGTGTTGGAACATGGAAAAACGGGCAACCATAATAATCTGGGCGACTTTGACAAGGGCACAGAAAAGAGCTACTGTAACACAAATTGCTGAAAAAGTTACTGCTGGCCATGATAGGAAGGTGTTCGAACATGCAGAGCATCACAGCTTGCTATGTTTGGGGCTGCGAAGCCACAGACCGGTCAGACTGCCCATGCTGACACCTGTCTACCGCCGAAAGCGCTTTCAATGGGCACGTGAACTTCAGTACTGGACCATAGAGAAATGCAAAGTGGTGACCTAGTTTGATGAATCACAATTTCTTCTACATCATGTTGACTGCCGGGTGCGTGTGTGTCGCTTAATTGGGGAAGAGATGTCACCAGGATGCATTATGGGAAGAAGACAAACCGGCGGAGGCAGTGTGATGTTCTGGGCAATGTTCTGCTGGGAAACCTTGGGTCCTGGCATTCATGTGGATGTGACACGTACTACCTACCTGAATAATGTTGCAGACCAAGTACACCCATCATGGCAGCGGTATTCCCTAACGCCACATTGCAAATATTGTTCAAGAGTGGTCTGAGGAACATGACAAAGAGATCAAGGCATTGATGACCTCCAAATTCCCCTGATCTCAATCCGATGGGGCATCTGTGCGATGTGCTGGAAAAACAAGCCCGATCCGGACAAGGCCGCACCATTACTGCTTATGAGAATTATTTAGGAGATGGAGGCAACATTGGTGAAACCAAGAAAGGTCTGATAAGGTGGGATTGGCTTAATTGTTGATGGCAAGTTTATAACAATTATTAGAAGAGGGAGTCAAAAGTGGTGAAACTGAGCAAGTTTTGAAGATAAAGTAAGACTACGAGCAGTTCAGCTTCTGCAATGAACAACGGTGAAATCCAGAGCTCTGAAGACCAGGTTGGGTTGGCTTCATTGTAGTAGGCAGGTTTGTGAGAGTTATTAGATACGCTGAGTACAAGTGCAAGTTACAATATTAATTCCTTTCCGAGATGACCATTGTAACTCGAAAAATATTGTAACTTGAGACCACAGCTCTATGGAAAACTGTTAATTGGTTCCACAGCCCTAGAAATGGCAACCTAACATAAGAAAAAAAAGGGAAATTGTAGAAATATAATCGGATAACTAATACTGATAGAACAAGTCCTTATGTATTATAGAGCTGCAGGAAGCTGAGGAATCACTACCTATGTTGAGGACAGGAACTTCTTCAGGGTGGGTACAGTAAAAATTAAATGAGGCCCCTCTCACCCGGTGTCCAAGGGAGCGGCTTGTCCTGGCAAATGTAGAGAACAGTATATATAGCCCTGTAATGTACTGTAGAGAGGCGCTACTATCAAGCCCATCAGTGCATGGACATAAGTAATAGTACCCACTGATTGGCTTTACTTGCCCCCAATGTATCACAGGCATTTTACCAGTGAATCGCCAATGCCATTTGAGTGGACTTTCCAGCTGATTACATGTCCGCATATTGGCACTGTCTGCATCATCCTATGTTAAATGTGGTTTCAAGTTAAAATGGCGTAGGAAAGACAATTTTGTAACCGGAGGACATTGTAATTTGAGGGGTTACTGCAAGGGTTCACACGTAGCATAAATACTGCAGATTTTCCGCAACGGATCTCGTTGCGGAAAATCCACAGCATAATACAGTAGCAGCAGAGTGGATGAGATTTGAATAATTCTCATCCAGACGCTGCGTAAATGATGAGTGGAAAAAAACCGCTGAGAAATTGACCTGCAGTGCGGTTTTTTTATTCCGCAACATCTCAATTGTATTTGCAGAATCGCTTCTTTTGTGTTGTAGGTTTTCTCCATTGAATTCTGTCACATAGGACGAAACGTCATCCCAGGAGGCCGGACTGCAGGACGTCAGAGGGTAAGTATGTTGGGTTCTTTTTTAACATGCAGTAGTCCGCAACGGGCATTCCGGCCGAAAAACTGCACCACGTTTTGGTGTGGTTTTTCAGCCGGAATTCCCTGCGGCTGCCAGTGCGGATAAACTTTGTACCTTTATGCAGCGTACCCGCCCTGTGTAAACGTAGCCTAATGATTAATAGTGGTCTGTGACAGTCCCTTAAATAGCCATCACTGCAACATGATTAGGACTGGAGCATGGTGGATCTTGTGGGCACAAGGCCAAAAGGGTAGTACAGGTTTTACAGCAGAAATAAATTGGTGTAAAAAAGTTTTTCAGCAGGTGTATGACCATAAAAATATTGGGTTGTGTGGGGAAGTGGCCCCAACTCTTAAAGGGGACTTTAATACATATATTGTATATTTTTATATATTCCAGAATATGGTTAATTCATGCCTTTAAGTGCTATGTTTTTATGCTGTCCTGTCTCCCCACAGGAGGTGACTGATCCAGAAAGAAGATATTTATAGATATTTATGTTATGTTGCCCTTGTAACGTCCGTTGTCGCTGACCATGAACACCTTCCATCTAGTTGACGCTCTTCTCAAGAGATGTCTGCACATACGGCCATCCTGCTCCACAGTGACCACCAGGGTGCGCTCACGAGCTCAGTCCAGACTTAAGAAGCCAGAGCGCACGCAAGTTAATGATTGAGCTAATTGCTCCAGAGCACCCTGGGCTATAAGAAGGTCCCAGCCCCATCCTCCCACGCCTGAGCTTTGTTGTTGTATTCCAAGTCTGTCTTGCAAATGGTCCCCTAGTGTTTCCTGCTCCCAGTGTTCCCTGTTCCTGTATCCTGTAACCTGTATCCTGATCTAGTGCCGTGCTTAGCTGTAGCCATGCTGTGCTGTATACCACGCCTGTCCTGCTTCTCCACGCCTGACGTCTACCTGCTGCCTAGTTCCTGCCAAGCCTGCCTTGCTACTGCCTGAGCTGCCACAGGTACCCTATATAATCTATAGACTCTGACCTGCGCCCTGTTGGCCAGCTGCCATACCGCCAAGGCGGTACGGCCCAGTGGGTCCACGAACCCTATGTGACAGTATGCTCAGGCCATTTACCCCGCTGGTTGATCCAAGACTATGACGACGTCACAAGAGATGCAGGCGGATATGCTAGCACTGTGGTCTTGACAGGACCAACTCCTCCAGGCTTTGAACATTCTCGCACGTCGGCAGGAGGCACAACTGCCGTTCCTCCTACTACACCTCCTGGCAGTGTCAACCCGCGTTTTTCTTTGCCACTTCGGGACCGCTATGATGGAGACGCAGGTACCGGTCATGGATTTTTGAACCAGTTCCAGATCCACTTCAGCCTGTATACGAGGACATTTTCATCTGACGGCGCAAGGGTCGCTTTCATCATCTCTCTCCTCACTGGCAAGGCTCTTGCATAGGCGAACCCTATCTGGGAGAGACAAGGACCAGACCCGTGACTTCCAGGGCTTCCTCCGGACTTTTCGCATGGTGTTTGAGGAGCCTGGACAGGTCTCATCTGCAGCAGCTTCCTTGATTAACCTACGCCAAGGAGACACTTCCGTGAGCAAGTACGCCATCCACTTCCGCACCCTGGCGGGAGAACTCTTATGGAACAATGAGGCCCTGGTGGCTGCATTCTGGCATGGACTGTCTCCTAAAATTAAGGACAAACTTGCCGCTTGAGACCTGCGATCTACCCTGGATTACCTCATCCTTCTGTCCGTCCGGATTGTTATGCGGATCCGAGAACGCCTCCAAGAGGTTTTTCGGGAGGGAGGCCTTCCTAGTCTGGTCCCTACTTTGCAGCAACCCCTGCTGTCCACAGATGTGGATCCTCCTAAGGAGTCTGTGATGATGGACCAGTGTAAGCTATTCACCCAGGAGAGACAACGCAAAAGCACTTCGGGACTCTGTCTATATTGCGGCCTCGGTGGCCATCTTGTTCGCCTGTGTCCCCAAAAATCCCAAAGCCTAGGGTTGCTAGGAGAGGCAACCTTGGGTAAGAAACGACTTCTGTCTAAATTGTCCATACCAGTGACCATAGTGTCCGGCAAGAGAAAGCATCAGGTCTCTGCGTATCTGGACTCTGGATCCGCTGCTAATTTAATCCGTAGAGACCTGGTGGATCTTCTTCAATTACCCACCACCCCCCTGGAGACGCTGTTGATAGTTGCATCAGTGAATGGATTACCTCCGAACTCCTGTCGTCCTATCCAAAGCCATTTACCCTGTGTTGCTGGGCCTGCCTTGGCTCCGACTACATGCCCCAGTCCTGGACTGGAATTCTGGAGAGGTTCTCCAGTGGGGCCCTGAGTGACAAAGCCGATGCCTGGTGCAGATTCGTTCGGCTCAGCCTTCGTTGCCTCGGTCATTGGCAGGATTGCCGGGTCATTATGCTGCATTTTAGGACGTCTTCAGCAAGAGGGAGTTGGAGACATTGCCTCCACACTGGGCATATGACTGCCCTATCGAGCTGACTCCTGGTGCATCCCTTCTCCGTGGTAGGGTATATCCTCTCTCCTTGCCAGAGACTCTTTCCATGTCTGCCTATGGGAAAGAGAACTTGGAGAGCGGCTTCATACGAAAGTCTTCCTCCCCGGCAGGAGCCGGGTTCTTCTTCGTCAAAAAAAGGATGGTTCTTTTCGTCCTTGTATTGACTACCGAGGTCTCAACCAGATCACGGATAAAAATAAATATCCGTTGCCACTGATTTCAGAACTGTTTCATCGTATACGTGGTGCCAAGATTTTTTCCAAACTAGACCTGTGTGGGGCTTACAACCTAGTCCGGATTCGCCAGGGTGATGAATGGAAGACTGCATTTAACACCCGTGATGGACACTATGAATATCTAGTAATGCCCTTCGGCCTGTGTAATGCTCCCGCGGTCTTACAGCAGGTTTGTTAATGACATTTTCCGTGACCTCCTCTATGTTTGTGTAGTAGTCCACCTTGATGATATCTTGATTTTTTTCTCCAGATCTTATGACGCATCAGAGACATGTTCGTCAAGTTTTGCTGCGGTTAAGGGAGAATCGTCTGTACGCTAAGTAGGAAAAGCGCGTGTTTGAAAAAGATGCTCTACCCTTCCTGGGCTATATTGTCTTGAATCGAGGTCTTGAGATGGATCCTGAAAAGGTAAAGTCTGTCCTGGAATGGCCACGCCCTCAGGGCTTGAGGGCCATACAGCGCTTTCTGGGATTCGACAATTTTTACAGACCGTTTATTCCAAACTTCTCCTCTCTGACTTCTCCTATCTCTAACCTCACTAAGAAGGGCATGAACACCAAGGAGTGGACTCCTGAGGCAGAGTCTGCATTCAATAGCTTGAAGAGTGCCTTCACGTCAGCCTCTTTTCTCCATCATCCAGATGTCTCTCTACAGTTCTCGTTGGAGGTGGACGCATCCTCTGTCGGTGCTTGTGCACTCCTGTTCCAGAGAGGCTCCAAGGGCAAGTCAATGGTATGTGGATATTTATCTAAGCTCTTCTCTTCCGCAGAACGCAACTACTCGATTGGGGATCAGGAGTTACTGGCCATCAAATTCGCTCTAGAGGAGTGGAGACATCTACTAGAGGGCGCAGCTCATCACATCCTGATTTTTACGGACCATAAGAACCTTACCTATCTTCAGACGGCCCAACTGCTGAACCCTCGTCAGGCTAGGTGATCACTGTTCTTTACCAGGTTCCAGTTTAAGCTCCATTATCGCCCGGCTGACAAGAATGTGAGGGCCGATGCCTTCTCCAGGTCTTTCGAGATAGAAGATACCTCGGAGATTCCACAGAACATCATTGATCCGTCTTGCATTGTCTCCGTCAATCCCTTCAAGTTGGGGACATTCCTCCAGGGAGGACTTTTGTGCGCCCGGCTGACCGCGGAAGAATCCTCCACTGGGGACACTCCTCTAGACTGGCAGGTCACGCGGAGACCCGTAAGACTCGGGATCTGATTGCTCGTTATTTCAGGTAGCCCACGCTGCCTAAAGACATTATGGACTTTGTTTCTTCCTGTTCAGTATGTGCAGCCAACAAGGTCGCTCACTCCAGACCTGCTGGTCTGCTCCAGCCATTGCCTGTGCCCAATGCCCCTTGGCAGCATATAGCTTTGGACTTTATTACGGACCTGCCTCTCTCTGCTGGATGCAGTACTGTCTGGGTGGTGGTGGATCGATTTTCAAAGATGGCCCACTTCGTTCCTCTGACTGGTCTTCCTTCTTCCCCTTTGCTGGCCAAGCTGTTCATCCAACACATCTTCCGCCTGCACGGCTTGCCGCAGCATATTGTGTCTGATCGGGGGGTTCAGTTCACCTCGAAGTTCTGGAGAGCCCTCTGCGGACTCCTAGGTATAAAGTTGGACTTTTCCTCGGCCTTCCATCCTCAGTCCAATGGTCAGGTCGAGAGGATCAATCAGATCTTGGAGAACTACCTATGCCACTTCATCTCCAAGCAGCATGATGACTGGGTGCAGTTGCTTCCGTGGGCGGAGTTCTCTTACAACAATCATACCAGCGAGTCCACACAGAAGACACCGTTCCTTATCGTCTATGGCCAGCACCCACGAATTCCTCTCCCGGTTCCTGTTACATTCTAGGTGCCAGCTGCTGACACGGCCTTTGGGGACTTTCCACAGAACTGGCAGCAGACTCGATCCTGCTGGCGGTCGACCGCATGAAGCAGGAGGCGGACACAAGGAGAAGAGAACCCCCTCAGTTTCTTCCTGGAACGAAGGTCCGGCTGTCCTCCAAGAATATTCGACTGAGGGTGCCGTCGTACAAATTTGCTCCCAAGTTCCTCGGTCCTTTCGAGATTCTGCAGCAGATCAACCCTATCACCTACAAGCTTCGGCTGCCTCTTACCCTCAAGATCTCCAACTCCTTCCATGTTTCTCTCCTGAAGCCAGTGGTTCTGAACCGCTTTACCAAGACTCCAAGCCCTACAGACACCTTCGAGATTAAGGAGATCTTGGACATTAAAAAAGTAAGAGGAAGACCCTTTTATTTAGTAGATTGGAAGGGGTTTGGTCCAGAAGAGAGAACCTGGGAGCCAGAGGAGAATCTCAACGCTCCTACCCTCATTAAGAGGTTTCTCTCTCGTTCTGGTCCCAAGAGGAGGGGCGTAAGAGGGGGGATACTGTAAAGTCCCTGGTAGCTGACCACGAACTCCTTCCATCCAGTCGACGCCCTTCTCTCAAGAGATATCTGCACATACGGCCGTCCTGCTCCACAGTGACCACCAGGGTGCGCTCACGAGCTCAGTCCAGACTTAAGAAGCCAGAGCGCACGCATTTTAGTGATTGAGCTAATTGCTCCAGAGCACCCTGGGCTATAAGAGGGTACCAGCCCCATCCTCCCATGCCTGAGCTTTGTTGTTGTATTCCAAGTCTGTCTTGCAAATGGTCCCCTAGTGTTTCCTGCTCCCTGTGTTCCCTGTTCCTGTATCCTGATCTAGTGCCGTGCTTAGCTGTAGCCGTGCTGTGCTGTATAGCACGCATGTCCTGCTTCTCCACGCCTGACGTCTACCTGCTGCCTAGTTCCTGCCAAGCCTGCCTTGCTACTGTCTGAGCTGCCACAGGTACCCTATATAAACTATAGACTCTGACCTGCGCCCTGTTGGCCAGCTGCCATACCGCCAAGGCGGTACGGCCCACTGGGTCCACGAACCCTACGTGACAGTCCTACTGCTTTGAGAGCATGATTTGGGGGCTTAGTCTCTAAAAAGGGGCGGGGAGTATGTCTGTAAAAATTTTGGGCTGTCTCTATTTTTTTGGTTTAGTTGTCCTGAAAAAATTGAAAAGGAGGTTGACAACCCTGTTCCCATGACAGATTCCATTTAAGGCCACATTCACATAGTGTACGTCAGAATAGCTCCCGACGTACACGATAAACATATTCATAGGGCTCCATTATTATTTTGGTCTGCGTCGGGCTGGTTTACGTTGGTATACCTTTTTTTTATAGATGAAATAGTGTAGAAGACTACGCCATTCCAGCCTGAGGGATCCTACACAAGGGAGCCTATGGGTGACTGTTGCCACTGTATTGCATCCGTCACACGTATACGTTAAATGTATATCTCTGGGAGCTACTGACATCACTTTGAATATATCGACAGTGATGTCTGGCACTTCTCCAGAGCAGGGATCCCTGGCCAGAGCGTTGAGGATGCTCTGGCCCGGGATTCCCGCTTTGCAAAGATCCTGATATCACTGTTCATATGTGGATGGTGACGTCGGAATTCTGCAGGGCCGGAATCCCTGGCTAGAGCATTGCCGAAACTCTGTTCGGGGACTCTGGTTTTGCAAAGCCAGAGTCCCTAGGTAGAGTGCTAACCATATATGGACAGTGATGTCAGGAGTAGTGCCGGAGTCCCTAGGCAGAAGTCTAACCATATATGGAAGGTGACTTTAGGAGTAGTGCCAGAGTCCCTAGGCAGAGTGCTAACCATATATGGACTGTGATGTCAGGAGTAGTGTCGGAGTCCCTAGGCAGGGATCTAACTATATATGGAAAGTGACTTCAGGAGTTTTCCCAGGGCCAGTCCCTGGGTAACTTATCTGACTGTATTCCATACAGTGGAATACAGAGGAATACATCGGGAGTTTTCTCATCGTATACCTCCGACGGAAGGCCGAAACGTGATGTGAATGGGGTCTAAGACCTTTCTGAGTTATCTTTATTGTATATTCCTATCCTTGTGAATATTTATCTTTCAGAATTGAACTTTTCTCTTTTTGCCGAGTGTTTTGTTCTTTTACCTGCTCATGAGCAGCTTGTATCTATAAAGTGTGGACGGTTTTTTCTAACCACGATGGGAAATCAACAAAGCTACGGAGTAGAGCAGTGTTTACAGCCAGTCTAGCTGGAATACTCATACACATCTGTGTCATAGCTGTTCGATTCCTCTCTTGCTCTGTGATTTTGTCTCCACTTCATAATTCTTTTCCCTCCTAACAATAGTTGCTGTTCAGAACATCAATTCAACCTTGAAGTAGGGTTTTCAGGCAGAATGACCATACCGTTGGTCATGCTTGATAAATCACATTACTGCCGCAACATTGGAGTGTAATGGATGTCGCTTGAGGACAAATCATTCTTGCCAGGCTACTTAAGAAACAATCGATTTGTAAAAGGCAGCAAAAATGCTACTTAAATTGTTGCTCCACTTTGACAGCTTCTGAGCCGGTAGTGCTTACAAGCTTAGGGGGAACAATTTGCGGGGAATCATTCAACCTAAATACTATTTGTTACTTTCAGACTGGTACAAAAATTTTTTGTGGTAATCTGATTGTTATGGGGAACACCTCCACTTTCCTTGACAATAATCTGTTTTAATAATCTGTAAAGTCTCACTTGAACACATTATTTGGTCACTTATTGTAACAACCAGGAGGTGAACCTATTGGGTCACTGTTGAATTTGGCTTAAACCTAGACAGGTTGCACAGTCTTCGGGATAGTTCATTCTTCACCCTTAGTCTCCTCATGGGTGTGTGCACGGGTGGGATTCAAATTTTTAACAGGTTCCCTTTTTTGCGGGCAAAGACATACGCGCGCGGGGCGGGTGGGGGGGGGTCACGGTGTATTGCTATTTTAATAATAAAACAAACCAATCACGATATGCCATAAAGAAATTCTCTGTCCAGAATGTTTAACTGGATTTGCACACAATGTGGGTAATTACATAAGCATACATACCTACCTACCCATACATTATATTAAACTCACCCATTACGTATAGACCTATATGCGCACATTCAATATCTTAAGAGTGCTCAGCCCGTTCACTTAGGCTGTGCACTGTGAGAAAAGTGGAGGACAGTGCGGCGTGCGCAGTAAGTCGCAACAAATCTCCCGGCTAATGCACAGATACGGTGCCAGAACCAAGCTCAGTACATATATACAGCACCAGAACCAAGATCAGTACATATATACCGCACCAGAACAAAGCTCAGTACATATATACAGCATTCAAACCGGTTCTGGTACTGTATATTTGTACCTAGCTTGTTTCTGGTGTTGTATTTATGTACTGACCTTAGTTCTAATTCTGTATATATGTATTGAGCTTTGTTGTGGGCTGTATATATGTATTGAGCTTTGTTCTGGAGCTGTATTTATGTACTGAGCTCTTTGTGGTGCTGCTGTATATATGTACTGAGCTTTGTTGTGTTGCTGTTTATATCTACAGAGCTTGGTTCTGATGCTGTATATATGTACTGACCTTGGTTCTGATGCTGTATATACGTACTAAACTTGGTACTGATGCTGTATATATGTACTGACCTCGGTTCTAATGCTGTATATATGCACTGAGCTTGGTTCTGATTCTGTGTGCATGTATATATATATATATATATATATATATATATATATACTTAGCTTTGTTGTGGAGCTGTATATATGTATTGAGGTTTGTTCTGGTGCTTATATGTACTAAACTTTGTTCTGGTGCTGTAGATATGCCCTGAGCTTTGTTCTGGTGCTGTATATATGTACTGAGCTTTGTTCTGGTGCTGTGTATGTATATATATATATATATATATATATATATATACACTGAACTTTGTTCTGGTGCTGCATTTATATGCTGAGCTTGTTTCTGGAGTTTTATATACACTACCATTCAAAAGTTTAGGGTCATTTAGAAATTTCCTTATTTTTGAAAGAAAAGCACTGTTTTTTTCAATGAAGATAACATTAAATTAATCAGAAATACACTCTATACATTGTTAATGTGCTAAATGACTATTCTAGCTGCAAACGTCTGGTTTTTAATGCAATATCTACATAGGTGTATAGAGGCCCATTTCCAGCAACCATCACTCCAGTGTTCTAATGGTACATTGTGTTTGCTAACTGTGTTAGAAGGCTAATGGATGATTAGAAAACACTTGAAAACCCTTGTGCAATTATGTTAGCACCGCTGTAAACAGTTTTGTTGTTTAGAGGAGCTATAAAATTGACCTTCCTTTGAGCTAGTTGAGAATCTGGAGCATTACATTTGTGGGTTCGATTAAACTCTCAAAATGGCTAGAAAAAGAGAGCTTTCATGTGAAACTCGACAGTCTATACTTGTTCTTAGAAATGAAGGCTATTCCATGCGAGAAATTGTCAAGAAACTGAAGATTTCCTACAACGGTGTGTACTACTCCCTGCAGAGGACAGCACAAACAGGCTCTAACCAGAGTAGAAAGAGAAGTGGGAGGCCCCGCTGCACAACTGAGCAACAAGACAAGTACATTAGAGTCTCTAGTTTGAGAAATAGACGCCTCACAGGTTCTCAACTGGCAGCTTCATTAAATAGTACCCGCAAAACGCCAGTGTTAACGTCTACAGTGAAGAGGCGACTCCAGGATGCTGGCTTTTAGGGCAGAGTGGCAAAGAAAAAGCCATATCTGAGACTGGCTAATAAAAGGAAAAGATTAATATGGGCAAAAGCACACAGACATCGGACAGAGGAAGATTGGAAAAAAGTGTTATGGACAGACGAATCGAAGTTTGAGGTGTTTGGATCACATAGAAGAACATTTGTGAGACGCAGAACAACTGAAAAGATGCTGGAAGAGTGCCTGACGCCATCTGTCAAGCATGGTGGAGGTAATGTGATGGTCTGGGGTTGCTTTGGTGCTGGTAAAGTGGGAGATTTGTACAAGGTAAAAGGGATTTTGAATAAGGAAGGCTATCACTCAATTTTGCAACGCCATGCCATACCCTGTGGACAGCGCTTGATTGGAGCCAATTTCATCCTACAACAGGACAATGACCCAAAACACACCTCCAAATGATGCAAGAACTATTTAGGGAAGAAGCAGGCAGCTGGTATTCTATCTGTAATGGAGTGGCCAGCGCAGTCACCAGATCTCAACCCCATAGAGCTGTTGTGGGAGCAGCTTGACCGTATGGTACGCAAGAAGTGCCCATCAAGCCAATCCAACTTGTGAGAGGGGCTTCTGGAAGCATGGGGTGAAATTTCTCCCGATTACCTCAGCAAATTAACAGCTAGAATGCCAAAGGTCTGCAATGCTGGAATTGCTGCAAATGGAGCAATCTTTGACGAAAGCAAAGTCTGAAGGAGAAAATTATTATTTCAAATAAAAATCATTATTTTTAACCTTGTCAATGTCTTGACTATATTTTCTAGTCATTTTGCAACTCATTTGATAAATCTAAGTGTGAGTTTTCATGGAAAACACAAAATTGTCTGGGTGACCCCAAACTTTTGAACAGTAGTGTATGTACTGAGCTTCTCTTTTTTGCTGTATATATGTATTGAGCTTAGTTGTCATGATGTACACTACCGTTCAAAAGTTTAGGGTCACTTAGAAATTTCCTTATTTTTGAAAGAAAAGCACAGTTTTTCAATGAAGATAACATTAAATTAATCAGAAATACACTATACATTGTTAATGTGCTAAATGACTATTGTAGCTGCAAACGTCTGGTTTTTAATGCAATATCTACATAGGTGTATAGAGGCCCATTTCCAGCAACCATCACTCCAGTGTTCTAATGGTACATTGTGTTTGCTAACTGTGTTAGAAGGCTAATGGATGATTAGAAAACACTTGAAAACCCTTGTGCAATTATGTTAGCACCGCTGTAAACAGTTTTGTTGTTTAGAGGAGCTATAAAATTGACCTTCCTTTGAGCTAGTTGAGAATCTGGAGCATTACATTTGTGGGTTCGATTAAACTCTCAAAATGGCTAGAAAAAGAGAGCTTTCATGTGAAACTCGACAGTCTATACTTGTTCTTAGAAATGAAGGCTATTCCATGCGAGAAATTGTCAAGAAACTGAAGATTTCCTACAACGGTGTGTACTACTCCCTTCAGAGGACAGCACAAACAGGCTCTAACCAGAGTAGAAAGAGAAGTGGGAGGCCCCGCTGCACAACTGAGCAACAAGACAAGTACATTAGAGTCTCTAGTTTGAGAAATAGACGCCTCACAGGTCCTCAACTGGCAGCTTCATTAAATAGTACCCGCAAAACGCCAGTGTCAACGTCTACAGTGAAGAGGCGACTCTGGGATGCTGGCCTTCAGGGCAGAGTGGCAAAGAAAAAGCCATATCTGAGACTGGCTAATAAAAGGAAAAGATTAATATGGGCAAAAGCACACAGACATTGGACAGAGGAAGATTGGGAAAAAGTGTTATGGACAGACGAATCGAAGTTTGAGGTGTTTGGATCACACAGAAGAACATTTGTGAGACGCAGAACAACTGAAAAGATGCTGGAAGAGTGCCTAACGCCATCTGTCAAGCATGGTGAGGTAATGTGATGGTCTGGGGTTGCTTTGGTGCTGGTAAAGTGGGAGATTTGTACAAGGTAAAAGGGATTTTGAATAAGGAAGGCTATCACTCCATTTTGCAACGCCATGCCATACCCTGTGGACAGCGCTTGATTGGAGCCAATTTCATCCTACAACAGGACAATGACCCAAAGCACACCTCCAAATTATTCAAGAACTATTTAGGGAAGAAGCAGGCAGCTGGTATTCTATCTGTAATGGAGTGGCCAGCGCAGTCACCAGATCTCGACCCCATAGAGCTGTTGTGGGAGCAGCTTGACCGTATGGTACGCAAGAAGTGCCCATCAAGCCAGTCCAACTTGTGGGAGGGGCTTCTGGAAGCATGGGGTGAAATTTCTCCCGATTACCTTAGCAAATCAACAGCTAGAATGCCAAAGGTCTGCAATGCTGTAATTGCTGCAAATGGAGCATTCTTTAACGAAAGCAAAGTTTGAAGGAGAAAATTATTATTTCAAATAAAAATCATTATTTCTAAGCTTGTCAATGTCTTGACTATATTTTCTAGTCATTTTGCAACTCATTTGATAAATATAAGTGTGGGTTTTCATGGAAAACACAAAATTGTCTGGGTGACCCCAAACTTTTGAACGGTAGTGTATATAACTCCAGTACCAAGCTCAGTACATAAATACAACACCAGCACAAATACAGCTCAGTACAGAGATCATTTGCAAAATCAGTTTAACCCCTGTCATATAAGTTTATACGGCATAATACTACAGCTCCCAGTATTGCCAGAACAATGGTAAGGATATGCTGGGAGTTACTATTTCACAAAAAGAACGATACACCCATCATCTCGCTGCAGATCATACAGTGAGTACAGTATTGATCAGTCACAGGGAGAATAAACATTTACATTTAGTGACTCACCGGTGACATCTTCTCAGTTTGGAGTCGTTCTTGTTCTTTTTTTCTTTTCCATTTGGTCCAGACCTCTATGATGACGCCTCCTGGCCACGACACATTTCTGCAGAGTTTGCCGCTCAGATGTCTTTGAAAGCTCACTTTTCCAACATTTTTACACCTATAAAAATATGAAATTCTCATGGTGCCATACTCTGTCACTAAATATAATAGTATCATACACTGTGCCACTAAATATAATAGTATCATACACTGTGCCCCTGAATATAATAGCTCCATACACTGTGCCACTGAATATAATAGTACTACACACTGCGCCTCTGAATATAATCGTACCATACACTGTGCCCCTGAATATAATAGTACTTTACACCGTGCCCCTGAATATAATAGTACTATACACTGTATTCCTGAATATAATAGTACTATACATTGTGCCCATGAATAAAATTGTGTCAAGATAGTGCTCCTCATAGAGCCCTATGTAGATAGTAGCATTCCCTGCAGAAAGTGCCACCAGTAGCGTCCTCTGTAGATAGGGCCCCCTGTAGCGTTCCCTGTTGATAATTCCCCTTGTAGCGTTTCTTGTAGATAGTGCCCCCTGTAGCGTTCTTTGTATAGTGCCCCTGTAGCGTTCCCTGTATAGTGCCCCCTGCAGCGTTCCCTGTAGTGCCCGTTGTAGCGTTCTCTGTATAGTGCCCCCTGTAGCATTCCCTGTATAGTGCCCCCTGCAGCGTTTCCTGTGTAGTGCCCCCTGTAGCGTACCCTGTGGATAGGGCCCCCTTGTGGTGTTCCCTGTAGATAGGGCCCCATGTGGCGTTCCCTGTAGGTAGGGCCCCCTGTGGCGTTCCCTTATAGTGCCCCCTGTAGCATTCCCTGTAGATAGGGCCCCCTGTGGCGTTCCCTGTAGATGGGGCCCCTTGTGGCGTTCCCTGTAGATGGGGCCCCTTGTGGCGTTCCCTGTAGATAGGGCCTCCTGTAGTGCCCCTTGTATCGTTCCCTGTTGATAATGTCCCTTGTAGCGTTTTCTGTAGATAGTGCCCCCTGTAGCGTTCCCTGTATAGTGCCTCTGTAGCGTTCCCTGTATAGTACCCCCTGTGTAGTTTTCCCTGTAGCGTTCCCTGTATAGTTCCCTGTGTAGTTTTCCCTGTAGCGTTCCCTGTATAGTTTTCCCTGTAGCGTTCCCTGTGTAGTGCCCCTGTAGCGTATCCTGTGGATAGGGCCCCCTGTGTTGTTCCCCGTAGATAGGCCCCCTGTTGCATTCCCTGTAGGTAGGGCCCCATGTGGCGTTCCCTTATAGTGCCCCCTGTAGCATTGCCTCTAGATAGGGCCCCCTGTGGCATTCACTGTAGATGGGGCCCCTTGTGTCATTCCCTGTAGATAGGGCCTCCTGTGGTGTTCCCTGTAGGTAGGGCCCCCTGTGGTGTTCCCTGTAGGTAGGGCCCCCTGTGGCGTTTCCTGTAGATGGGGCCCCTTGTGCCGTTCCCTGTAAATATGGCCCCCTGTGGCGTTCCCTGTAGGTAGGGCCCCCTGTAGTGTTCCCTGTAGATAGTGCCCCCTCTGGCATTTCCTGTAGATAGTGCCTATATAGTCCCCTGTAGTTAGTGCCCCATATATAGTCCCCTGTCGTTAGTGTTAGTGCCCCCTATATAGTCCCCTGTAGTCAGTGCCCCCTATATAGTCCCCTGTAGTCAGTGCCCCCTATATAGTCCCCTGTAGTTAGTGTCCCCTATAGATAAGGCCCCCAACACTGCACACACTAAAAGGGATTTTTTAAAAAAATATGCTTACCTGTCCTGTTCCCGTGCCATCCTCCAGTGATGCCAGTCCTCCAGTGGAACGACACAGCGGCGCGATGACGAGCAACACGATGAAGTCATCGCGCCGACTGCATTATCGTTAAAGCGCCGAATGGCGAGACAACCTCTCCAGGGCATAGCTAGGCAACCCAATTGTATTGTCCTAAGGACGCGGATACAATTGATTGCAGGGGACCGCTTCTGCTTTCCCGCTTTACCCCGGTTCTGCAAACCGGCTGTAATTTTAACAACCGGTTCAGGAGAACCGGGGTGAATCTGCCGGATCCCACCCCTGCCCCCACCACCAAAAAAGCTACTGACTTGCGGTAAAATTTCTGTAAAAGACGTTTAATCCGTGTGTATTATTCCCGGCCTTTGACTGCACAGGCGTAAGAGCTTATAATGAGGCTTCAAAGTGCAGCTGCTCTGTACAAAGCCACAAAACATCAGGTTTAATTTGTCAATTGATGCAGCTGGGTCCGTTCCGCGGAAATAGCAGGAATGCAAAAACTCCTTAAGTAAAACCAGAAAATTCACTGCAGTAATATGTATTTTGGTTAATGCAGAAGTAAAGTGCTGCGTAGTCATTACCGGATCCGCTGGCAAACAAAATCAAACTGATTTCCAATATTTTAAAGGGAAATGCACCATAATTAAGATAGGGGATCATAAACAACAAGTTGTAAGGCCTTGTTCACACAATAGAGTTAAGATGCAGATTTTTAAGGCAAAAATCGGAGACATAAAAGGCTTTTATTTTATACTTTTCTTCTAGTTAGGATAAACACCCTATTTTGGGCCGCTGTCAGAAATTTCCGGGCTCCATGCAGTAAAGTGGTCAGTGTTGGAAATAATCATGGTTCTCAAAGACTTCAGCTTGAGCAAACAGCAATTTATTGATAAGACGCACAGCAGAGCAGGACGTAACCATTTTCTTACATCATAAAAAACAGGGGGGCCCCCTCCCTTTGTTTACATAGTTTTTATACCTTTTTACACAAAGGATAATAAGACCCTGTTCACATCACGTTTTTTTGCCTAAATTTAACATTTACGTCGGGAAATACTCCCGACACAGTGACGGATACCGAACAGTGGCATCCATCGCCACAGACTATAATGCTATCCCTTTAATGGATATGTCACAAATTCTCATGACCCCTGTTACTGATGTATACATTAAACGGATGCCATTATATTCTATGCGCGACAGATCCCACTGTTACGCTTCAGTTTAACGCATATGCGGTCCATAGACTATAAGGGTATCTGTTTAACATATACATCATGAAAGTCAGGGTCGGCTCCAGGTTTATTTGGGTCCTTGGACGACACAGACTTGGTGGGCCCCTTTGCGGGGGACTCACGGCGGAAGTAAAATGCCAAAAATCGTCACTTTGTGCCCCCATATAGACATTAGGGTCGAAGTTGGGTCCCCAGTTTGTACCCCCAAAAATGTAGTGCCCTCTGTAAATAGTGCCACACAGCCCCCTTCCCAGGTAGTGCCACACAGGTAGCCCCCCTCCCAGGTAGTGCCACACAGCCCCCTTCTCCCAGGTAGTGCCACACAGCCCCTGACGTCACTGTCCATATATAGACAGTGTTGTCAGGGGCAACCCCAGAGCCATAGTCCCGGGCACAGCACTACTAGCACTCTGCCTGGGAGTGGCGTAGCTAAAGGCTCATGGGCCCTGGTGCAAGAATTCAGCTTAGGCCCCCCTACCACTCCCCAACACCACCAGACCCCTGGGCACGCCTATGCCCAGCTGCCTTGCCCGACAGACCCCACGAATGCCCCCACAGTATAATGCCCCCATAGCTGCCCCCACAGTATAATGACCCCCCCCATAGCTGCCCCCCACACAGCATAATGCCCCCATAGCTGCCCCTCACACAGTATAATGCCCCCCATAGCTGCTCCTACAGTATAATGCCACCACACAGTATAATGCCCCCATAGCTGTGCCACACAGTATAATTCCCCTTATAGCTGCCCCCCACAGTATAATGCCCCCCATAGCTGCCCCATACAGTATAATGCCCCCATAGCTGCCCCATACAGTTTAATGCCCCCCATAGCTGCCACACAGTATAATGCCCCCCATAGCTAACCCACATAGTATAATGCCCCCATAGCTGCCCCATACAGTATAATGCCCCATACAGTATAATGCCCTCCATAGCTGCCCCATACAGTATAATGCCCCATACAGTATAATGCTCCCCATAGCTGCCACATACAGTATAATGCCGCCCATACTGTATAATGCCCTCCATAGCTGCCCCATACAGTATAATGCCCTCCATAGCTGTCCCATACAGTGTAATGCCCAACACAGTATAATGCCCCCCCATAGCTGTCCCATACAGTATAATGCCCCCCATACAGTATAATGCCCCCCATACAGTATAATGCCCCCTCAGCAGCTAAAATATGACCCCCCTTCCATACCCAGTATAATGCCCCCATATGTACCTAATACAAAAATAGTAACATAATTACTTACCTATCCCCGTTCCCACGGCAGGTGGAGGATCCTTCTCCTCTGCACTGTGAAGTGAGTGACTCGGCGCAGATAAGCGCGATGATGTCACTACATCGCGCCTGCCTGCCTGCGCCGAGCTGCTCGCGGAACAGTGAATGCTGGAGCAAGGCTCCAGCATTCAACCCAACTGAATCTGCGCCCTGAGGACGCAGGCTCAGTTGGAAGCGGGACCAGCGTGGTCACCACTGCGGGCCCCCCAGGCTTAGGGGCCCAGTCGCAGTTGCGACCATTGCGACCCCTATAGCTCTTATGCCGCTTCGTTTTAGTGATTGGTGGAGGTCTCCGTACTCGGACCCCACCAATCAAAACTTCTGACATGTCATTATGACATGTCAGAAGTTTGTCAATCGTTTAGTTACCCTTTAATTATCTCACCACAATGAAGTAGTGTATAAGAATACAACAAGACATTACTCACAATATGTAGTCAATATGGTTGATGAAAGATATATTGGCGGAATCAAGTAAAGCCTGATCCTCCTCCAACTCCCCCTCTTCTACCCTGATCAAGGAGTACAATTATAGAGGACCTGTCACCCCTCCTGACATGTCTGTTTTAGTAAATCCTTGTATTCCCCATGAAATAACAATTCTGGAACATCTTTTCTTAGAAATTCACTTCGTGCTATTCCTCTGTTATTCCTCCTGGGTTTTACCAGTTGGGGGTGTGTCCCTACACAGACTGACAATGTCCAATCAGTGCTCACAGTGTAGGGTCACACCCTTTGACAAGGGGAATAGTAAGGCCTCATGGACACATCCGTTGCGGATGCTAATGAAGGATCCGTGAAACATGGACTGCACATGGATGGCTTCCATGTGCAGTCCGTTGTTTCAATAGACCAAATATATGGAATGGCCGAGTGTTTCATCAAAAACGACAAGAGTAGGACCTATTCTATTTCTCAGAATGGCCACACGGTTCCGTTAAAACAACGGAAATGTGCACGGCCCCATAGAAATTAATGTGTAAGTGTGCTATCCGTTAAAAAATCGGATAGCACCCTGAAGAAAATAACTGAAGTGGGCATGAGGCCTAACACGCAGTTGTCAATATATTCATACACTTCTTGGAGGAATAACAGAGAAACGACACAACATAGAGTTCTAAGAAAAGATGCTCCAGAATTGTTATTTCATGGGGAATCTAATTATTTACTAAGGCCTCATGCACACGAACGTAAAAACGCCCATAATTACGGGCCCATAGACTTCTATTGGCCACTGGTACTTCCCCGTATGCTTACGGGAAGGTACCCGTGCCGTTAAAAAATATAGAACATGTCCTATTTTAGGCCATAATTACGGCATGGGCAGGCCCATAGAAGTCTATGGGGCTCCCGGAATTACGTTGCTAGGCGACGTCAGTAAATAGTCACTGTCTAGGGTGCTGAAAGAGTTAAACGATCGGCCGTAACTCTTACAGCACCCTGGACAGTGACTACCGATCACAATATAGATCAACCTGTAAAAATAAAAAGACGTTCATACTTACCCAGAACTCCCTGCTTCTTTCTCCAGTCCGGCCTCCCGAAATGACGTTTCAGCCCATGTGACCGCTGCAGGCAATCACAGGCTGCAGCGGTCACATGGACTGCCGCGTCATCCAGGGAGGTCGGGCTGGATGCCGAAAGAGGGACGCGTCACCAAGACAACGGCCGGGTAAGTATGAATTTCTTTTACTTTTACCTCGGAAAGGGCTGCCCCTTCTCTCTATCCTGCACTGATAGAGAGGAGGGGCTGCCGATTAGTGCAGTGCAATTTTGCAGCGAAAACGTGCCCGTAAATACGGATGGAATACTGGTGACACCGGACTGGACCCGTATTTACGGGCACGGGTCCGTGAATACTGGTGCAATACGGGTCGAATACATGTGACCAAGGACCCGTATTTACGCCAGTATTTATGGGAGGACAAAAATACGTTTGTGTGCATGAGGCCTAAAACAGGAAATGTCGGGAGAGGTGGCAGACCATGTTTAAACAGGGTGGAATGAATGGCGCACGGGCGTGTCCATTGGGCCACAATTCTATTGCACGGCAGCTGTAGCAGCGCCAGAATTTTGGCACACAGTTGTCTGGAAGATGTGGCACTGGAGTATGAAATGCCAGTCTTAATAAATTACCCCCATCGTGTCCAGTGTGCACTAGTCTAATCAGATTAGTTTCCCTCCAGAAATTACGTTCCCCTCCGCAGGTTAATGTTCCTTTTTTATCCAAGGTCCAATCATTACACTGGATGTTATTTTTCAAGGGATTTGATACACCCATCCAAAGGGGAGTAGTTTCCGTTGCGCCATTTGTGATTAAAGGCTATGTACACCTTTGAAATAAATAAAATATATATATATATATATTTATTTTTTTTTAAATAAAATTGTGCATCAGTGTGATTGGTGCAACTTCCTAAATACATTTTATTAAAAATTATTTCTACTTTTTGAGATACGGATGTAGCCATCTTTATCTTGACTCTGGTAACTTGCCACGGCGTGATATGACACAACAAAAGCCATGGAAAAGTCATTGCAAAAGTCAAGATAATGGATCTTTTCACTTTGTATTTAATGCGTTAAAGTCAAGATAAAGACGGCTACATCTGTACAGCTGCTTTGTATCCTGTATACAGAGTAGCTGTATCGGTCGCTAAGATTTGAATCTGTCAAGTCAGCAGGACTGACAGGTTCAGTGAAAGCGGATCCTGCGTGTCTACACGCAGGATGCACCTGTTATCGATCACATCTTAGTTATGAACCTAAAAGTGATCAGTATCCGGTGGATCCTGTGTGTCAGAGACACAGGACCCGCTTTCACTCAACCCGTCAGTCCCGCAAACCTGACAGATACAAGATTCAGTGCAAGATACAGTTGCTCAGTATACAGAATACAAAGCAGCTGTATCTCAAAAAGTAAAAGGAATTTTTAATAAAAATGTATTTAGGAAGTTGCACCAATCACAGTAATGGACAATTTATATATATAATGATATATTGTATAAAATAAAAATTTCAAAGGTGTACATAGCCTTTAGGCTCAGTTCACACATTGCGGAATTCGTTGCGGAAAATCCGCAGCAAATACAGTAGCAGCAAAGTGGATGAGTTAAAACAAATCTCATCCACAAGCTGCGTAAATACTGAGCGAAAAAAACCGCTTAGAAATTGACCTGCGGTGCAGAATTTTATTCCGCAGCATGTCAATGTATTTGCGTAAACACCGCTTATTTGTTGCAGGTTTTCCCCCGTTGAATTCAATGGGGAGGTAAAACCCGCAAAAAATAGAAGTTGTATCTTTTGCGGCGTGTTCGCAGCGATTCCACCGCAAAAAACGCAGTCTGTGTTTCTTCCTCCAGCGCGGCCTCCTGTTATGACGTTTCATCCAATGTGACCGCTGCAGCCAATCACCGGCCATAGCGGCGGTCACATGGGATAAAACATCATCCCAAAAGGCCAGTCTGGATGACGTCACAAGACCGGACTCGTGGGATGACGCTTCATCCGCTGTGACCGCTGCTGCAGCCAATCACAGGCTGCAGTGGTCTCCTGGGATGGAACGTCATCCCAGGAGGCCAGCCTGCTGCAGTTTTCCACAGCGGACATTCCGGTCGAAAAACTGCACCACAGTATGGTGCGGTTTTTCACCCGAAATTCCTTGCGGGCACAGGGTGGATACGCTGCGTGCTTTTATGCAGCGTATACACCCCGTGTGAACTCCGCCTTAGACTCAAGACTGGAATCATATCTCTGGTACTTTGTGGTGTTATACTCTTTGGATAGACATATAATGGTGCAGACTTCCAATCTCAATCTCCCATGTGGAAGTATGTTCCCCCCAAAGGGATCCGGCATGGTTTTACTTTAGTCATCCTACACTGAGCTTCGGTATTATTGTGAGACCACAACTGCATTTGTTATTTCCATAGAGTAACTATTTTACTTTTTTCCATTTCTGTCTTACACCTTTGGTAACCACTTTTCTACGCTAATTGTTCCACATTGAGAAAGGCTCCGATTTCTATCTTTATGGTTCTTTTAACACATAGACATAACTCTTTGTGCAAATAATTGTTGTCTATCTCCAGTGGCGTAACTACTGCTGTAGCAGCCATAGTGGCTGCTACGGGGCCCGCGGCATAAGGGGGCCCGTGCCCCCAGCCGGCACGGCTCTTCCCCATGCCCGGAGGTGCCGCTAGCAGCCGCTATGGCTGCTACAGCGTTAGCGACACCACATTCAATAGTGTCTGTGTCCTTCGGGCGCAGATGCTATTGAACACTATGACAGGGCAGGGAGGTATCTCCCCGCTCTGCAATAGGCTACTATAATAGTGGCGAAGCTCTAGGGGTCGCAATTGCGACTGGGCCCCTAATCCCCTGTAGCCACACAGCGCTGGCTGCGCTGGTCCCTCTTCCTGAATCCTGGAGCAAGGAGCTGACGGCTCCTTGCTCCAGCATTCACTGCCCTGAGCGGCTCGGCGCAGGCAGGCACGATGTAGTTACGTAATTGCGCCTTTTTGCGCCGAGTCTCAAACAGCACAGACCGGAGGAGAAGGATCCGCCACTCATCGGGGGAACGGGAATAGGTAACTATAACAGTGGCGTAGCTCTAGGTTTTGCAACGGTCACAATTGCGAGAGGGACCCTAAGCCCCCGTAGCCACACAGCACTGACTGCACTGGTCCCTCTTCCTGAATCCTGGAGCAAGGAGCTGACGGATCCTTGCTCCAGCATTCACTCTGCCATGAGCGGCTCGGCGCAGGCAGGTGCGATGTAGTGACGTAATTGTGCCTGTCTGCGCCGAGTCACTCACAGCACAGACCGGAGGAGAAGGATCCGCCCCTCATCGAGGGAACGGGAATAGGTAAGTAATTATGTTATTATTTTTCTATTAGGCACTATGGGGCATTATACTGGGAGGGAAGGGGGGCTGATATGGTGGCAGCTATAGGAGCATTTTACTATATGAGTGGCATTATACTGTGGGGACAGCTATGGGGGGCATTATACTGTGGGGGCAGCTATGGGGGGCATTATATTGTGGGGGCAGCTACAGGGGGCATTATACTGTGTGGGTATTATACTGTGGGGGCAGCTATGGAGGTCATTATACTGTGGGGCAGCTACGGGGGGGCATTGTACTGCATGGGGCATTATACTGTGGGGGCTGCTATGGGGCAATATACTGTGGGGGCAGCTATGGGGGTATTATGCTGTGTGGGCAGCTATGGAGAGCATAATACTGTGTGGGGCAGCTATGGGGAGCATTATACTGTGGGGGCAGCTATGGGGGTATTATGCGGTATGGGGGAATTTGTTTGGGCATTGTACTGCATGGGGGCATCTGTGTGGGCATTATAGTGTATGGGGCATGTATGTGGGCATTATACTGTATGGGGCATCATTGTGGGCATTATACTGTATGGGGCATCAGTGTGGGCATTATACTGTATGGGGGAATTATACTGTATGGTGGCAGCTATGGGGGCATTATACTGTGTGGGGGGCACTATGAGAGCATGATACTGTGTGGGGTGAACCGGTTGTGTATGGGCGGGGATTTGGTGGGATTAGAGGCGTGGCTTAAAAGAAAAAAATCGCTGCTGCACGCCGCATCGATTGTCCCTCTTTGTGATACTTGAAAGTTTAGCACTGTCTACAGGGAGGGTTGTATAGCACTGTATGGGGAGGCTGTATAGCACTGTCTACAGGCAGTGCTGTATAGAACTGTCTACAGGGGGGTCTGTATAGCACTGTCGACAGGAGCGGGCTGTATAGCACTGTCTGCAGGGGGGACTGTATATCACTGTCTACAGGATCGGGCTGTATAGCACTGTCTACAGGAGCGGGCTGTATAGCACTGTCTGCAGGGGGGACTGTATAGCACTGTCTGCAGGGGGGACTGTATAGCACTGTCTACAGGATCGGGCTGTATAGCACTGTCTACAGGAGCGAGCTGTATTAATCTGTCTACAGGAGCGGGCTGTATAGCACTGTCTACAGGGGGTTGTATAGCACTGTCTACAGGAGCGGGCTGTATAGCACTGTCTACAGGAGCGGGCTGTATAGCACTGTCTACAGGAGCGGGCTGTATAGCACTGTCTACAGGAGCGGACTGTATGGCACGATTTACAGTGGGCCCCAGTCAAAATTTGCTATGCGGCCCAGTGTTTCCTAGTTACGCCCCTGTCTATCTCATAGTCCTTTCTTTTTCAGAGAAAGACACATTTTGGAGAGGTCATATAGTTGAGAATTTAGGTCAACATTCACAACTCTGCTGTAGAGGTGGGATAGGTATAAATGTGCAAAAAAACAATTGTAATCCGTATAGGTTCATATTTCATAAGATAGTTCTTGGGATATAACACCTATAAAGAATGTTGGGCCAATCAACACATAAAGTAACCTACACTGTATTTTGTGATTAAAACCTGGATATAACGCCTCTACAAGAATCACACCAAAACGAACAATTATCAAAAATAACAATTCTTTATTAGAAATACACATTAAAAAGTCCCCATCACCCACACAAATGGTCCTCCCCCCCCCCCCATAGTCCTGGTCTGTATACTTCGCTGTATTTTTACTTGGTTAAAGTCTATAGTCTCTTTACTATTTTCATTTTTTATCATTATTATTAAAATATTATTTTTATGTGCGTTTCTGCTCATGCTTATTTTTGACATAGCATGCCAGTCCTTCTTTCCTCTATTTGCACTTTCTATCTTGAGATTGAACTAGGTCCATGTGGGGAACCATTTGGACTTTTTAATGTGTATTTTATATATTTATAATTCTCTAATAAAGAATTGTTGTTTTTGTGTG
Source organism: Rhinoderma darwinii (assembly GCF_050947455.1). Taxonomy (NCBI): domain Eukaryota; kingdom Metazoa; phylum Chordata; class Amphibia; order Anura; family Rhinodermatidae; genus Rhinoderma; species Rhinoderma darwinii. The sequence continues at coordinate 17,454,085 of NC_134688.1, read as the reverse complement.
ATTCTTGTATAAATGTTATAGTTTTGGGATTCAGAGTCAATCTGGATTTTTTTCAAGTAGAGACGTGAAGAACAGACACTTGAAAATAAGAATATTATAAAACGGGAACTCTGCTGTAACCACAGCATCTCAGATTTAGGCCCCATGCACACGACCGTAAAAACTCCCGTAATTACGGCTCGTAATTACGGCTCGTAATTACGGGCCCATAGACTTCTATTGGCCACGGGTACCTCCCCGTATGCTTACGGGAAGGTGCCCGTGCCGTTGAAAAAGATAGAACATGTCCTATTTCAGGCCGTAATTACGGCACGGGCAGCCCAAAAAAAAAAAAAGACGTTCATACTTACCCAGAACTCCCTGCTTCTTCCTCCAGTCCGACCTCCTGGGATGACGTTACAGCCCATGTGACCGCTGCATCCAATCACAAGCCAATCACTGGCTGCAGCGGTCACATGGACTGCCGCGTCAAGAGAGGATGTCAAGAGAGGGACGCGTCACCAAGACAACGGCCGGGTAAGTATGAATTTCTTTTACTTTTATTACGGAAAGGGCTGTCCCTTCTTTCTATCCTGCACTGATAGAGAGAAGGGCTGCCGATTAGTGCAGTGCAATTTTGCAGCCAAAAACGTGCCCGTAAATACGGGTGGAATACGGGTGACACCGGACCCGTATTTACTCCAGTATTTACAGGTGGACAAAAATACGGTCCTGTGCATGGGGCCTTAGGCTTCATGCACACGACCGTGCTCGTAATTACGACTCGTAATTACGAGCACGGGCGGCTACGGGCAGCCGGCCGCTTTTGCGAGCCGTGCTGCCATTATAAAGTATAGCAGCACGGCCCGTAAAATGAAAAAATAGAACATGTTCTATTTTTTTAACGGCACGGGCACCTTCCCGTGAGAAAACGAGAAGGTACCCGTGACTAACAGGAGTCTATGGGCCCGTTATTGCGGGTCGTAATTACGACCCGCAATAACGGGTGTTTTTTCGGTCGTGTGCATGAGGCCTTACTCCATGATCCTGAAAAAGAAAGGGAAGTATTAGTTCTTATCAGAAGCATCTGTAGGGCATTTAAGCAATATACATTGATCAATGTGGACAATCCTAATCCCTTTGTCTCTTGTTAGTAACACTTTGTACTCCTAAATGTGGCCATACACATTATATTGTCGGCCAAACTTGTCGATTTCGGCAGGATCGGCCAACCATCTAGTGTGTATGGAGGTCTTTGACTTCAATGTTCTCTTCGTGCGCTCTACCGTTCTTGCCGATTTGCCGGTGGTAGGGGACATCAAAGCATTGCAGGATCCCGAGCAAGGTACACAAATGGGTCTTTACCTGTCACACAAGTTGGACAATTATCTCATTCTATAATTTCATTTCCACAACAACCTAACTGTTAATAATGTGGTGTTGTTGGTTGCAAGCAAAACCTCAACCCATTTGGAGAATAACTGCCAAGGGCCTTCTTCAAATTGTGCTCTTCTTAGGTGTGGATTTCTTCTTCTTTTTGGGTTATTCTGTAGACCGATGTGTTCCTCATGTACCTCATGGCAAAGAGCGCTGAGCTGAGGATACCACATTTTCTTCCGCACTAGCTCTAGCAGAGCCATTGGACCTAAATGTGCAAAAACGGAAAGATTAAATTTGCTCAAGGTCCTAATCATGTGAATAGGAATGTAGAATGACAAGTTTTTATTAATTTTCTTACAATGCAAGAGTTCACCTGATGCTACATCTTCAGTTTCGAAGGTAGTGAGAAAGGATGGATCTCCATAGTTGCTGTTAGAAAAACGCCTGTTCCCTTAAGATCACCATGACTACTGTTCTAGCTTCTGGGTGGTTCTGGTTTTACTTTGAGCCTATCACTTTTCTCTTTGCTCCTGCCTATCAGGTGTAGGGTTAGTATTTATACCTGGCTTCCTCCACCTGTTCTTTGCTTGTGAATTTCCTGTTTGCATGTTTTTTGATCAAGCTACTTACCTACACCCTTTACTTCTGACTTCTGGACTTCTTGGAAATTGACCTCGGCATGTATTTGGATAACCCTTTGTTTACCAATTTTGATTATCTGCTCCCGGCTGATTCTGACCTCTGCTTTACCTGATATCCACTTGCTTACTGTTTTGGACTTTCTGTTTAACCTCAGGCTGCCTGGTTCTTGTTCAGGTTTGCCTGCATTGCACCTCTTATCCAACACTGAACTTTGCTAAGACAACCTGGGTTCTATGCAGCAAAAACGATCCTGCGTTGCGTTTGGCTGTGGCGAAAACCTTAGAGTAGCCTTAGATTTTGTCGATCAGAGTTGTGACGGATTTGAGGTTGCGGATTTATTTGCACGCTTTCTCCCGGTGGTCTCCAGCAGCCTTTGGGGAATTACTCAACTTGCAATGCCATAACAGTTACGCTGAGATGAGGAGATCCTGGAATGGAGAATGAGCTAAAGGGGGATGATTAGGACCCCACCTCACAGCAGAAATAACCATACCAGGATATCTGTTCCTCCTATCAGTGCAGTTTCCTTTGATACTCGTCCACATAGGCAATGCCTATGACATGAGGGTCTGAAGACAATATTTGATGACTGTTCGTTGCACAAAAGGATCACAGAATGGGAAATTCTTTCCCACGGTTTACCATATCTATTTAGACGGCATTGTGCTAAAGGGGCTTGTTTTGTAAATCAACATTCCCTTTGTGACTAGACATTCAGATGAAGAGTGGGTGAGTCCACGGAAAATGTTTATACGTATAGTACACAGTTGAAATACATGCAGAGTTGCCTCCAATTCAGCTCTCTGGGCTGAGAAATGTCTGGGGAGTTTGTATTGCAAGAGCAGTTGTTGTTCAGGGACTCACAATGTATATCCCGTCATGTAGCTACACTCGTGCCAGTAATGGGCGCCATCGATAAAGGCACAGGGGTACTCCCGCCTGAAATTTAGCTCTGAAAGGTAAAGGCACAAGGTTTGCATGTTTGACAACTTGACAGTCATGAACTTTCCCTGCATCCTGCATCATCTATGTAACGTCTATGGCCGCCGCACGTTGTTCTGACTTACCTTCTGACGGCCGTGGCCATGGACATGTGAGTTCTCGGCGGCATCTCCCTCCAGGGAGACGCCGGCACTCACTTCCTGTTTTACAGACTGTTTACCGCAGGGCGCCCGCGCGTGCAGGGCCTTAAAGGGCCAGTGCGCGCACAATTGCAGGTAATCTGCAATCAGTCCAGAATGCTGCTGGACTATAAAAAGGGCTCTGCCCTCTTGATCATTGCCTGAGCGTTGTTGTATACCTAAAGTTTGTCTTTCAAATGGTCACCCAGTGTTTTCCAGTTCCCAGTGTTACCTGTTCCTGCTGCCTGTATCCTGTGCTACCGTGCCTCTGTGCCGACTAGAGTTGAAGTCGAGCTGTGTATTCCGCTGCATCTGCTATGTTACACCCACCGGGTGTCTGTCTGCTGCCGGAACCTTATCTTAAGCTTCAATCACCGCTACTGTCTACATTGCCACAGGTACCCTTTCTGGACTATAGACATTGTATTGTACCTGGTTGGCCAGCTGCCTATCCGCGATGCGGTACGGCCCAGTGGATCCACACCCCGCACCATGACAGTCTGCAAGTCCCTAGTCTCAAAATCAGTTATCCATTGTGCCATGTGGTGAGAGTTAACTCTGCATGCTTTGTCCTTCAGTTTTCAAAGCAGCATGTGGGGTCTGTAAAGTCAGGAGGGCAAAACTTACAAGACGCTACTAACTTTTGTCACGATCCCTGGGTATGTGGACCCACTAGGCCGCACTGTCTTAGCGGACCAGCTGCTGGCCAAACAACAGTCTATGCAAAATCCTAGCACAATAGAACCTGTAAAAGTACAGACAGTAGCAGAGGCTTAGGCACAGATGGAACTTGAAGGTACATGGTGCCAAACATGGCGGATGATACCAGGCGTGGCAAATGACACCAGACGTGGTGTACGACAATAGGCGTGGCAGATGGCACAACACAACTCCAACACTAGAAGAGGAACAGGAACAAACACAGCACGGGATACAGGTAGCAGGGCATGGGAACACTGGGGACAGGATACAACTAAGGGACCATTTGCTAAGACTAACATGGGAATACACAACAACGCTCAGGCAAGGAGTGAAAAAGCAGAGCCCTTTTTATAGTCCAGGGTGATCTGAGAATATTTTTTAATTAATTTCATGTGCGCACCCTAGAGGACACTGTGGAAGCGAGTGCTGGCATCTCCTAGGACGGAGACACCTGCCAGAACACGGAGGTCTGCGGTCGTGGCCGTTGAGGGGTGAGTGAAGACGATGGGCCGCGACCGCAGACTCTACAACTTTGCACCACAGGACTTTCCTTTGGCCATTTCTTTTTCACTTAGATATGCGACCGCTGCTCCATTCAAAATCCTCCTGTAATGCCGGGGAAGGGAGACAGACAGGTGAGCCCTAATCTACCCGCCACTCAGTCCCTGCCTACTTGCAACGGCCCGTCCTAGGCGACGGCGTACAACTGGGCGACGGTCCCTACGCTCAATAAGTGCACAACAGACAAGGGTACACAGAAGCTAAGGGAAATGGGGCAGTTCCCCACGGCAGCACCGTGAGCAAAAAGAGTAGTGAACGGGCCGAGTCAAACCAGGAGTGTACGAGGTACAAAACGCAGAGCAGGAGAGTAGTGAACGAGCCGAGTCAAACCAGGAGTGTACGAGGTACCAAGCGCAGAGCAGGAGAGTAGTCAGTAAGCCAGGGTCAATATGAAGCAGGGACAAATAGTTCAAGCAGCAGAGCCAGGAATCAGGCAGAATCACAGGCAAAGGAGGAGCAGGAAATGCAGGTATAAATAGACAGAGGGCAGGAGCTAGCTCCGTCTGGCCAGACTGTGATAGGCTCTCCCACTCCTAAGCCTGCCAGCCTGAGTGGTAGAAGATGGAGTCACTCTCTCAGACTTAGGAGCAGGTGAAGACAAATAACCCACGGGCGTCGTCACAGAAGCTTTGTCTGGCAGATATTTTACAGTACCCCCCCTTTTATGAGGGGCCCCTGGACCCGTTCTAGGTGGACCTGGCTTATTGGGGAACGAAGATGGAACCTCCTGAGCAATACCCCAGCGTGAACATCCCGGGTGGGTACCCAAATCCTCTCCTCAGGCCCGTATCCTCTCCAATGGACCAGGTACTGGAGGGAGCCTTGGACCATCCTGCTGTCCACAATCTTGGCCACCTCGAATTCTACCCCTTCAGGGGTGAGAACAGGGACCGGAGGTTTCCTCGAGGGAGCCAAGGACAGGGAGCAGCGTTTAAGGAGGGAGGCATGAAACACGTCGTGTATTCGAAAAGACGGGGGTAACTCCAGTCGGAAGGAGACAGGGTTAAGGACTTCAATGACCTTGTACGGCCCTATATACCGGGGAGCAAATTTTTTTTACGGGACTTTAAGGCGCAAATTTTTTGAAGATAGCCACACCAGATCCCCGACCACAAACAAGGGGTTAGCAGAACGTCTTCTATCTGCCTGAGTTTTTTGTATGCTCTGGGACGCTTCTAGGTTCTTCTGAACCTGGGCCCAGACTGTGCACAGTTCCCGATGAACCACATCTACCTCGGGATTGTTGGAACCACCAGGTGAAACGGAGGAGAACCGTGGATTAAACCCAAAATTGCAGAAAAAGGGGGAGACCCCTGACGAGTTACTGACCCGGTTATTAAGGGAAAATTCGGCGAGGGAAATGAAGGAGACCCAATCATATTGACAGTCAGAGATAAAACACCTTAAATATTGTTCTAGAGACTGATTAGTCCTCTCCGTTTGGCCATTAGTTTCAGGGTGGAAGGCTGAGGAGAAGGACAGATCAATCTTCAACTTTTTACAGAAGGCTCTCCAAAACAATGACACAAATTGTACCCCTCTGTCAGAAACAATATTGACAGCAAGCCCATGGAGACGCAGGATGTGTTTGACAAACAAGGTAGCTAACGTCTTAGCATTGGGTAGTTTCTTGAGGGGCACAAAATTAACATCTTACTGAAGCGGTCTACTACAACCCACACCACCGACTTGCCTTGAGTTGGAGGCAAATCGGTGATAAAATCCATGGAGATATGGGTCCAAGGTCTCTGAGGAATGGGCAAAGAACATAGTAAGCCCGCTGGTCGGGACCTGGGAGTCTTGGACCTAGCACAAATTTCACAAGCGGCGATGTAGGACTTAACGTCTCTAAGCAACCCAGGCCACCAATAGTTTCTGGCAATGAGATGCTTGGTACCCAGGATGCCTGGATGGCCAGATAGTGTAGAGTCATGATTTTCCCTGAGTACCCTTAGCCGGAATTGCAGGGGAACAAACAGCTTGTTCTCGGGAAGGTTCCTGGGAGCTGAACGTTGATCAGCCGCAATTTCGGAGACTAAGTCAGAATCAACAAAGGAAATGATTATACCTGGGGGCAAAACACAAGCAGGATCTTCCTCCGAAGGAGGGCTGGCCATGAAGCTATGCGACAGTTCATCCGCCTTAATATTTTTAGACCCAGCCCTATAGGTGAACAAAAAGTTGAATCTAGTAAAAAATAACGCCCATCGAGCTTGTCTCGGGTTAAGCATCCGGGCAGATTCTAGGAAAACCAGATTCTTGTGCTCAGTAAGGACCGTTACCTGGTGCCTAGCCCCCTCCAGGAAGTGGCGCCACTCTTCAAATGCCCATTTAATGGCTAAGAGTTCGCGGTTGCCAATATCATAGTTACTCTCAGTGGGCGAGAACTTCCTGGAGAAGTAGGCACAGGGATGGAGATAGGTGAGGGACCTGGTACCCTGGGACAAGACAGCACCCACTCCCACCTCGGAGGCGTCAACCTCCACGATGAATGGCTCCATTTGGTTAGGCTGAATCAGCACTGGGGCCGAGATAAAGCACTTCTTAAGGACCTCAAAAGCCTGGACCGCCTCTGGAGGAGATCAGCACCTTTGCAAGTAAGATCCGTAAGAGGCTTAGCGATGACCAAGAAGTTAGCAATAAATCTCATGTAATAATTAGCAAACCCCAGGAAGCACTGTAATGCCTTCAGGGAGGCAGGTTGGACCCATTCAGCCACAGCCTGAACCTTGGCAGGGTCCATGCGGAATTTGTGAGGATTTGACCCAAAAATTGTATCTCCTGCACCCCAAACACATTTTTCGGTTTTAGCAAACAGTTTGTTTTCCCGAAGGGCCTGGAGCACCTTCCTGACATGCTCAATGTGGGAGGACCAGTCCTTGGAAAACACAAGTATATCATCAAGGTACACTACAAGAAATACCTTCAGGTAGTCTCTTAAAATCTCATTTATAAAATACTGGAAGACCGCGGGAGCATTACACAAACCAAAGGGCATGACGAGGTATTCGAAAAGACCTTCGGGCGTGTTAAACGCAGTCTTCCACTCATCCCCCTCTTTGATGCGGATAAGGTTATAAGCCCCCCGTAGATCAAACTTAGAGAACCATTGGGCCCCCTGAACCTGATTGAAGAGATCAGGAATCAAAGGAAGGGGATACTGGTTCCTTACAGTGACCTTATTCAAGTTTTGGTAGTCAATGCACGGCCTAAGACCACCATCCTTCTTCCCTACGAAGAAGAAGCCAGCACCTACCGGAGAAGTAGAGGGGCGAATGTAACCCTTGGCCAGGCATTCCTGTATATAGTCTCTCATGGCCTCACGTTCGGGACAAGAGAAATTAAATATCCTACCCTTAGGGAGCTTAGCTCCTGGTACCAAATCGATTGCACAATCGTATTCTCTATGAGGAGGTAACACTTCGGAGGCCTTTTTAGAAAAAACATCAGCGAAGTCCTGAACAAACTCAGGTGGAGTGTTCACCTCCTCAGGGAGAGAAATTAAATTAACAGAAAAACATGACATCATGCATTCATTACCCCATTTGGTAAGATACCCAGTATTCCAGTTAAATGTGGGATTATGCATCTGCAACCAGGGAAGGCCTAAAACCAAATTGGACGATAATCCCTGCATCACCAGTACAGAGCACTGCTCCAAATGCATGCCCATTCTTGGGGCCCGTCCTGGACCTGGGACATAATTATACCCACTCGCTGGCTCTCCGAACCTGAGGAGTGGGGCTTTAAACGGAAATAGAGCCTACAACTCTCCCGAAAGGAGAAAAAGGTCTTCCGGTCCCCTGAGAACCAGTCAGGCAACTTGAGGTGGGGTTCAAGAGGTGAGGTGGGGGGCACTACCAGGGTGGCATCATGCTGGTTGCCCCTCTGAGCCAGGGCTTGGACCTGTAGGGAGAGGCCCTGCATTTGCCAAGCCAGGGTCTCAAGGGGTTCCATAGTTGTGTCAGGGACCAGGGTAGAAAAGGTATATGGGCCTGTGATTATGTAATGCCGGGGAAGGGAGACAGACAGGTGAGCCCTAATCTACCCGCCACTCAGTCCCTGCCTACTTGCAACGGCCCATCCTAGGCTACGACGTACAACTGGGCTACGGTCCCTACGCTCAATAAGTGCACGACAGACAAACAGACAAGGGTACATAGAAGCTAAGGGAAATGGGGCAGTTGCTACGGCAACACCGTGAGCAACAAGAGTAGTGAACGAGCCGAGTCAAACCAGGAGTGTACAAGGTACAAAACGCAGAGCAGGAGAGTAGTGAACGAGCCGAGTCAAACCAGGAGTGTACGAGGTACCAAGCGCAGAGCAGGAGAGTAGTCAGTAAGCCAGGGTCAATATGAAGCAGGGACAAATAGTTCAAGCAGCAGCAGCAGAGCCAGGAATCAGGCAGAATCACAGTCAAAGGAGGAGCAGGAAATGCAGGTATAAATAGACAGAGGGCGGGAGCTAGCTCCGTCTGGCCAGGCTGTGATAGGCTCTCCCACTCCTAAGCCTGCCAGCCTGAGTGGTAGAAGATGGAGTCACTCTCTCAGACTTAGGAGCAGGTGCAGACAAATTACCCACGGGCGTCGACACAGAAGCTGTGTCTGGCATATCCTTTACACCTCCTCAATGCGATCATGCAGTGAGGAGGAACCTGGGTTGGGACCCCCGTTTTAGTTATCGGTGGGGGTTCCGGTGTTGGGGCACCCACAGATCATGCATTTATCACCTATTTTGTGGACCCCTGAGGAAGCCAGGTCTCTTCTGGCGATACGTTTTGGGCTGTGTCTTCTTGGTGTGTGCCCCTCTGCAGGTATGTGCATCATTGTATTGGATGTCATATTGTGATATTGACTATTCGTATTGATGTGGAGTGTTCATATGTACTGTATATAATCTGTTCAGTCCGGCGGGTTGTATTTTGTTTGGGGCATATACACACCTTATCGTGAATCTTATTATGGATTGCTGTATGTATTTTTGTATACAATGTAATTGTTTTCTGGTTTCAATGAAATTTGCATTTATTTTTTTTTGTATCGGCTGTATGAGCATTTCCATTCTTTTTGCCCTACCATTTTGCTACTATAAGGCTTATTTTTAACTCTGCTGTTACCAAAGCCGGACGATAACTATTTGCATAAGCAAATCATCCACATATTGTAATACATTTTCTCCATACCCAAGTGGTTCTAACGCCTGAGCGAGCACTCAGAGAAAATACACAGGAGAAATATGAAAATCCATCGGCAGTCTGGAGAACAAATACTGCAAGTTCTCAAGTGTAAAACCAAATTGGAGAGCTGATTTGTGGGTTAGGGTTACAGAGGAAAAAGCAATTTGCAACGTCAAAGTAGGAAACCCCTGTACGATCACTTCTAAGCTGGGACATTACTTCTGGAATAGATACCACCAATTGAGAGGCGGAGGTAGTATACTTATTTAAGAGTCTCAAATCCATAACCATGCGTTAGGTACCATCCCCTTAACGGTAAAATAGGACTATTGCAAGAGGAATTGCCCCTTACCCCAATTCCCTGTCTCTCTAATACTCTGATTAGTTTCCCTTAAAACAGTAAAAAACAGCCTGATCACCGGAATCTACATCAACTCATAAATTTGTTTTCTTTGATGTCCACAAATCGGGCGTCATGGTTTTCTGTAAATTTTTCAAGGGATCATTTTCATCAAGGGACAGACAAATGCCGGCAAAGTGATTTTTATGGCTGTTCTCATCCTCCTGTAAGGGTATGTTCACACGATGAGAGGCATTTACGTGTGAAAAGACAGACTGTTTACAGCTGCCTCGTTTCACACGTAAATGCTCCTCCTCGTAATTTACGAGGCGTCTGAGACGCTCTGAGACGCTCGTAAATCTTGAGCTGTGCTTCATTGAGTTCAATGAAGAACAGCTCAAATTACGTGGCAAAGAAGTGCCCTGCACTTCTTTGCCGAGGCAGTCCATTTACGCGTCGTCGTTTGACAGCTGTCAAACGACGACGCGTAAATTACAGGTTGTCTGCACAGTACGTCGGCAAACCCATTCAAATGAATGGGCAGATGTTTGCCGACGTATTGCAGCCCTATTTTCAGATGTAAAACGAGGCATAATACGCCTCGTTTACGTCTGAAAATAGGTCGTGTGAACCCAGCCTAAAGGAGCAAATGTTAGCTCTTTTGTCTTGCCACAAACACCATTGCATAAACCAGTAGCGATTTCCATGGTTCCTAACACTTCTGTGCCCAGGATTGTAGTGTCAATATGTGGGTTTATCCAAAAAGAACATCGAAGATCACTTTGCTTCGATCCATAGAACCCTGAAATCTCAGGTTTACAGCATAACTTTGTACAGTTTGGATACAGGAGCCTTCAAAACATGGTTAATATCAAGCAGCCCAGGGAGTAGCCACAGCATGCTCCCTGTCACTGAAACTGCAGCTCCTGCATCCATAAGTATGACTTCCCACAGCCATCCCGCTTTCCTCCCTTTGACATATTGTCGCTTATCCTTACCCAGGGCGAGAGAGACAAGGAAGGTAATGGGGACAGGGGGCTCACTTGACCCTGCCATGGAAAGCCCAAAAAAGATCCTGATTTCATTGTGGGAGCACTCAGCCTCCTGGAGGTTTCTCAGTTCCTTCTGTGCTTTCGTGTATGGTTTAATGTCCACTAGTCTTTGAGGAGTGATGATCTCCACCTTAGGACCAGCAGGTGCAGTTAGTAGAACAGAAGGGCTGAATGAGACAGCATACACTCTTTGAAGACGGTTATAATTCTGATACCGTTTAGCACCATTTTAATACGGCTACTTTAATCCCTACTGCTGACCTGGTTGCCCCTTGGACTTGTTCCTATTTAAAAACTGGGGACATTTTCGTTTTATGTGTCCCTCTTCATTGCAGTAGTAGCAAAAGAAGTACGCAGGACTTCCCAAGAATAATCCAAGGACCGGGATCCATGTGGCTGGCCAGGCATCTCTGGTGCTCTCCTCCCTATTCCTCTGCCACCCTAGCTGCAGTAGAAGCAAACTCCTTCATTGGCTGGGCACTAAAAGCATCCGGTTGTTGAAATCTTTTGATCTTCAAAATATATTCCACCACTTCCTCCATAGTCTCTGCCTGTTCTACCACCTCTAGCCTTATAGCATTATCTAATCCCAATAGTTTCTGCACAAAGTGCTCTATCATAGCTTCCTTATCCTGCTCTGTCAACTGACGGTGGTCCATACCATCCACCAAGCACCCAACTGTCTTCCATTTTTCTGCTACTGCTCTGAGATCGTCATTTTTCATTATGTTAAAGAAATCTAAAAACTTCAGTGTCGGTTACTCGATCCCGGTTTACCCTTTGATCACAAACTTTAGCCACCTCTGAGGGTCTTGTGGGTCATATTGGATTACTTTTTCCCACTGACTGTGGAGATAATTAACTATGTAGGGGGGGGGGGGTTAGAAGTATTGCTCTGTCTCCAACTTGGATTCTAGCTGCAACTATGCACCAGGATTCGAACGGGTGCATATTTTGGAATGCTCCTTTTTTTGTCATCCCAAGGAGGTATGCTCATAAGCATCTTTATAGACTCCCGGATTGTGGCACCTCCTACACAGGGGTAGTAGTGGAAATGGGATCACAGTCTACTAAATAAGAGGTTTCGGACTCATTTACTAATTCCCAACCTAAGGTTTCTTGCGCTTCTCTTAAAAGGATGCTGTTGATGTTTGTGTGCCTCTATCCAACTCGCTTTTTCCATCACCTTCACGTTTCTGTGCTACAAATTCTGCCATCTCCTCCATCACCACCTTCAATGCCAAGTATTGGGGCTCCTCACTATCTCTCACCCGAAGCTCGCTGACCTCTTCCTCAGACTGTTCCCGATAATGTTTCCCACTACAGATAACCGCACAACTACTATGGCTGTGCGAGAACTGTCTTTGCAAAACTTTTTTAATTTCCAGTTCTCTACATTCCCCTATGTACCACAGCTTATATTCTAGCCAGCTTACTTCTAGATTATCTCCCGAAAAGGAGGGCGATTGCATTTTCTGCCTTGCAGTTTATGAACCGATTCCATGGTTAAAAAACGTTTCACCGCTCTAGTACTAACACCTCACTAAATGAAGAACAGATGTTAGTTACTCACACCTCAAGATGTCACACTGCAGATGGACTCACGTTCTCTTGGGTTTCTGCTGAGGTGCGGTTATGCTCCAACCTCTCTTGTAATGCTTGCCCGCTGTTCCCCTTGTCCTTTGGCAGCCCTGCTTGGCTACCGTGTTAAAGTATAACTCAGTTGGTTCTTTGAGTTTGGCCAGGATATTGGGGCTCTCACGAGAAGTGTCTTATGGATGGATTCATTTGGCCATTTTTTGGCTTCACGACCAGTCCTTCCTTCCGCTGTTATCCGCTCTTTTTAGGTTCTTCTCTCTCTAGATTCTTCTGTTTGTAGGCTCTTTTGGTGATGACCCTTACAGGCGCTCTTCCTATGGCTGGCCTCGCCAAAAATTTGGTAATCACAGCCTTGAAGACACCACTTCTTCTTGAGAAACCAGCAATTTTTTGGCAAGACAACACAGCAGAGCAGGACCAACACGGCCTTCCGATAGCAGGAAAGGAGTGGAAGCCCCGTCAATGTATTCACAGAGGTTTTTATAACCTTTTACACAAAGGACAATTTCGACATGATTGATATTACCAGCAGCTTCTGTTCAGTCTTATATTTCTGTGCAAGGCTCCAATATAAGTTGTAAATATGGCAATACATGAGATATACAGTTAACTCAAAAACATAGATGGATTCCTAGGTTTACATCCTTTTCTAATTACATTCCTACTGGTCAAAGTTAAAGGTCGAAAAATTCACGCTTGGTTTCTCGCTAGAGGACACGTAGTCCACACAAGTAATAGAATCACTTCTCCATTCTATTATATTGTAAATTATCTCACCCACATGAAGAAATGTATAAGAATATGTTTCCAAAACAAGTCAGTACTCACATTATGTAGTCAAGATGATTGACCGAAAATATCAAGCAAAGCCGGATTCTCCTGCACATAAACTATATGGACAAAAGTATTGGGACACCTACACATTACACCTACAGGAGCTCTTATGACATCCCGGTCTAAACTCATAGCCATTAATATGGAGTTGGTTCCCCTTTGCAGTAAAGCGTCTTTCACTCTTCTGGGAAGACATTCTACAACATTTTGGAGTGTGTGTGGGAATTTTTGCCCATTCATCCAAAAGAATATTTGTGAGGCCAGACACTGATGTGGGGGTCTGGCTCGCATCTTCGTTCTAGTTTATCCCAAAGGTGTCGAATGCTGTTGAGGTCAGGACTCTGTGCGGCCAGTCAAGTTCTTCCACCTAAACTTACCCAACCAACCAACCAACCAGCCATGTCTTTATGGACCATCTTATGTGTTTGAGGTGAGGGAGATCCTGGACTGCAAAAGGGTAGGAGGAAGGACTTTCTATTTGGTGGACTGGAGAGGGTTTGGTCCTGAGGAGAGGTCCAGGGAGCCGGAAGAGTACCTTAGTGCCCCTGCTCTCATTAAGAAATTTCTCTCGCTCTGGCCCCAAGAAGAGGGGGCGTAAGAGGGTGATACTATAGCGTCCATGGCCGCATACCGTCGGGTTTACTCACCCCCCCGGCGGTCGCAGCCATGGATCTGTGAGCGCTGGCTCGCATCTCCTTCCCAGGAGACGCCAATGCTCACTTCCGCTCCAATCTGCTGTGTCCATAGGGTGCGCTCACATGGGAAATCATCATCATCAACTACCCATGATTTCCTGGACTATAAGAAGGGCCCTGCCCCTTTGCTCATTACCTGAGCGTTGTTAGTTTATCCCATGTCAGTCTTGCAAATAGTCCCTTAGTGTTATCCTATTCCTGTTGTTACCTGTGCCCTGCTACCTGTATCCCGTGCTGTGTTCTTGTTACTGAGCCTGTTAGTGTTGGAGTCGTTTTCTACTACACCAGTGTCATCCGCCACGTCCAGTGTCATTTGCCACATCCAGTGTTATCCGCCACCTCTGGCGCAACCTGCTGCACCCACCACCATCCGTGCTGAAGCCTCGGCCTCTGTCTGGACTATTTCAGGTACCCTTGTGCTACGAACTGTTAAAGACTCTTGCATAGACTGTGACTAGGCCAGCTGCCTCTCCGCTACGGCGGATCGGCCTAGTGGGTCCACATACCCTGTGATCGTGACACACAAAATTAGACAGGTGGTTTTATTGTTGTGGCTGAACGATATTTTAATTGCCATTAAATCGCAACGTGACACATTTATTGGATCAATTCCTTGTCAGTTTTAGGATTCTCATTATTGGTAACTTGTTTGTTGAGCAGTGAATGTAAAATCTACGTTGACTTTAAGAATACAAACCATATAAGAGATGGAATGCATTGCCTGATGTTGATGGATTGATCCCCCCCACTAAATATATAATAATATAAACTGGTGGGAGGCGTAATTAAAGATTGTTTCCATGCTATAGACACGCAGGGGAGGCGAAGTGTTGCCAAAATAAGTTACCGTAAGTTCCCTCTAATTACGGACTGGTATGGAGGTAGACCAAATTGTCATTGTAGTAGTAATGAAGTTTCATGTTGAGAATTGGCTGAAGATCTTTCTTACAAGTGAATTAGAAGACGACTAATTAGAAGCCGTAGACTCCAGTGAAGGCCCCGCTACTTATAGCCAACATGATCATCAAACAGATGGTCTTTTAATCAGAAGTCAGATGATGAGAACCCCTCCATTTACAGTCATTTTCCAGGATATTAATTAATTGGCTTCCCTGGAAAGTTGAAAGAGACCTTGGTCTGGCTCCAGATCCGTCTGTAAAGACTAATAAATTGTATATCCAGAGATGTGGACAAAAACGGTCTTGGGACTGTGTCTCCCGGTGCACAATTACACGGCTATGTCTTAACTTCTGTCTATTTCTATTAAAGGGGATTCTAGGATTTTACATTAATGGCCTATACTTAGGAGCAGCAGAGCAAGAGGGCAGGGGCTCTCACTGGAATGTTGTGGCCCTTTCACTGCAATACCTCTCACCGTCACGCCCATGTGCGTGTGGATGTGTCTGGTACTGCAGTACCAGGCACATTGGCAAAGACCATGAAAGGTTCTGGTCTGCTTCTTGGAGGGAGGACCCACCGATCAAACATTGATGTTCGATACTTGGAATAGGCTATCAATCTAAAATCCTGGGAAATCCATTTCAGTCCATGTAGGAGGAGAAGTTAGCTACTTCCTGCCTCACTGATGTTACCTTTGAACTATGTGGCCCAGGATGCCCTGTTTTTCAACAAATCTTGTACCATATAGACCATAGAGATCTTGTCTGTCTGACATATCATATACCAGATTATGACACACATACATAGGCATAGATTCAATCAACCATGGCTCTACTCAAAAAGAATGATGGGAGGGCGTCTCTCACTGTCACTGACTATCAGGAAGAGCTGAAAGCGGGAGGAGCATGACCTTTTAGATGATCAGGTGACAGAGGAATTAGACTCTCTTCAGACTAGAGTCATGGCTTCCGTTCATAATGATGGTATCACAGCTATGATGGATCCGATTTCAAACAGATCCCAACGAAATCTGAAATATCCCATTGACGGGGTTCATCAAGTTTCTGTTGTGTTTCTGGTATTTTTAATGGCAACAATAGCATTGCAGACGGCACTATTCTTGCCATGAAAAAACAACAGATCCCCAATAAAATGAGAAAAACCCCAATGTGAACAAAGTTTTAGTCACATGAATGCCAATATGGCAGCCAGGAAGTAACTTTCAGATAGCTACTTCCTGTCCCGGGAGCTGAAGTTAGGAGTCTGTAGAAGAAACTGCGGAACTTACAATATAAAGACTGTATACTTTTAGTTTTCCTCTGATATGCTAGAGTGAAATGTCAAGAGACAATGATTGTGGGGGTCGATGTCCTATGAACCTTCACAATTTATGGGACAGAGGGGCCCACAGTTCTCATGAAGAAGTTATTAAGAAGCCAGAATTTTTCCATAACCTGTACAGTAATAATTCCCTCCTCATGATACCTACTTTCATGGGTACTGAATGCCCAAGCAGGCTGCAGAAGTGACCTGCAAGAAAACCCCCCTGAATCTTCAGATTGATGGGGACCAGTGTAATTATAACTTTGGGGGTGGGTGCCTCAACTCCAGGCAAGCTGAATTTTCAGTTATTGCCGGAGGTTCGCTTTAAAGGGTATTTATAATTTAAAGAGGCTCTGTCACCAGATTTTGCAACCCCTATCTGCTATTGCAGCAGATCGGCGCTGCAATGTAGATTACAGTAACGTTTTTATTTTAAAAAAACGAGCATTTTTGGCCAAGTTATGACCATTTTTGTAGTTATGCAAATGAGGCTTGCAAAAGTCCAAGTGGGTGTGTTTAAAAGTAAAAGTCCAACTGGGCGTGTATTATGTGCGTACATCGGGGTGTTTTTAATACTTTTACTAGCTGGGCGTTCTGATGAGAAGTATCATCCACTTCTCTTCAGAACGCCCAGCTTCTGGCAGTGCAGATCTGTGACGTCACTCACAGGTCCTGCATCGTGTCGGCCACATCGGCACCAGAGGCTACAGTTGATTCTGCAGCAGCATCAGCATTTGCAGGTAAGTCGATCTTACCTGCAAACGCTGATGCTGCTGCAGAATCAGCTGTAGCCTCTGGTGCCGATGTGGCCGACACGATGCAGGACCTGTGAGTGACGTCACAGATCTGCACTGTCAGAAGCTGGGCGTTCTGAAGAGAAGAGGATGTTACTTCTCATCAGAGCGCCCAGCTAGTGAAAGTATTAAAAACGCCCCGATGTACGCACATAATACACGCCCACTTGGACTTTTACTTTTAAACACACCCACTTGGACTTTTGCAAGCCTCATTTGCATAACTACAAAAATGGTCATAACTTGGCCAAAAATGCTCGTTTTTTTTAAAATAAAAACGTTACTGTAATCTACATTGCAGCGCCGATCTGCTGCAATAGCAGATAGGGGCTGCAAAATCTGGTGACAGAGCCTCTTTAATGTAATTGTATTTACGACAAATAGGCATTGTGTGTGGCAGTATCTACATGGGCACTGTGTAGCACCCTCTAAATAGGAACTGTGTGGCACTATTTACATAGGCACAGTGTGACACTATATACATGGGCACCGTGGCACTACCTACAGGGGTATTATGGCATTATCTACAGGGAGCAGTGTGTGGTAATATCTACAGGGGGTATTGTGGCATTATCTACAGGGAACAGTGTGGTAATATCTACCGGGGGGGGGGGTTTGTGTAGCAATATCTACAGGGAGCAGTGTGCGTGGTAATATCTAAAGGGAGCAGTGTGTCGCAATATCTACAGGGGGCACTGTGGCATTATCTACAGGGGGCAGTGGGGTATTATCTACAGGGGCACTGTGCCAATATCTACAGGGGGCAGTGTGGTATTATCTACAGGGGGCATTGTGGTATTATCTACAGGGGCACTGTGGCAATATTGACAGGGGGCAGTGTGGTATTATCTACAGAGGGCAGAGTGGCATTATATACAGAAGGCACTGTGGCATTATCTACAGGGGGCAGTGTGGTATTATCTACAGAGGGCAGTGTGGTATTATCTACAGAGGGCAGAGTGGCATTATCGACCGGGAGCAGTGTGATACTATCTACAGGGGGCACTGTGGAACTATATTGGGGGCACTGTGTGGCAATATCTACATGAGTGTGTGGCACTACCTACTGGGGGCACTGTGGCACTATCTATGCTGGTTTTTACTCTACGAGTAACGGTCAGCACGTATCCACTATCTAATCCCTTTGTTTTAGAGCTTGTAATATAAAGGGCTCGGCTGGTGGATAAGTGCAGACCAATACCTGTAACGTAAAAACCAGAAGGGACCGGGAGCGCGGCAAAAATAACTTATTTTGAAAAGTATGCATTTGGAAACCCCTTTTAAAAATCCTGCGTTTGCCCTGAAATCTGTATGTAAGGAGCTCCCCTAGTGGTGGGTCCCAGCAGAAATAATTTAAAGAGGCTCTGTCACCAGATTATCAAATCCCTATCTCCTATTGCATGTGATCGGCGCTGCAATGTAGATAACAGTAACATTTTGTTGTTTTTTTTAAAACTATCATTTTTGGCCAAGTTATGAGCAATTTTATATTTATGCAAATGAGCTTTGAAATGAACAACTGGGCGTGTTTTTTTTCATATTTCCAACTGGGCGTGTATTGTGTTTTTAACAACTGGGCGTGTTTACTTGTTTTACTAACTGGGCGTTGTGAATAGAAGTGTATGATGCTGACGAATCAGCATCATACACTTCTCATCGTTCCCACCCAGCTTCTTTCACTAAAGACACACGTCACCCACAGGTCCTTCAACCTTGTCGTCGGACAAAGAAGATACATCGGCTGAAAGGCGTCCAAAAGGTTAATATGCTCGTCTCTATGGAGTTTTCTATGCTTACCTGCACATGGTGATGCTGCTGCAAATTCAACTGTACGCCTTGAGCTGTGGTGTCTTCTCTCTTCCGACACCAAGGTTGAAGGACCTGTGGGTGACGTCATCACTCCCAGCCAGCTTTTTTCACTGCAGACAAAGCGTGACGTCACCCACAGGTCCTTCAACCTTGGCGTCGGAAGAGAGAAGACACCACAGCTCAAGGCGTACAGTTGAATTTGCAGCAGCATCACCATGTGCAGGTAAGCATAGTAAACTCCCTAGATACAAGCATATTAACCTTTTGGACGCCTTTCAGCCGATGTATCTTCTCTGACCGACGCCAAGGTTGAAGGACCTGTGGGTGACATCACGCTGTGTGTCTTTAGTGAAAGAAGCTGGGTGGGAACGATGAGAAGTGTATGATGCTGATTTGTCAGCGTCACACACTTCTATTCTCAACACCCAGTTAGTAAAACAAGTAAACACGCCCAGTTGTTAAAAACACAATACACGCCCAGTTGGAAATACGAAAAAAAACATGCCCAGTTGTCCATTTCAAAGCTCATTTGCATAAATATAAAATTGCTCATAACTTGGCCAAAAATGCAAAAATGATCGTTTTAAAAAAAAAAAAACGTTACTGTTATCTACATTGCAACGCTGATCACATGCAATAGGAGATAGGGATTTGAGAATCTGGTGACAGAGCCTCTTTAATCATTACCTCTGACTGTGCGGCTACCGTGGGCTTCTATGTAATAAGAACTTCCCCTAAATGCTGGAAATGGGCAGACACTTGTCTCTATACACAGGAATATTGTGCACTGATAATAAACATGAGACCTTTCATTTATTTTGGGACAATTTTAATTATGCACCATGATAAGTATATTCAGTGTATTATAGTCTGGGCGAAGGACATTTTTAATTCTTTCTATCACAAGTGGACTTTTACTATGAAACCGTCACTGCCCTAAGGCCCAGAGTGGGGGATGGGGAAGGGCGCGAAGCTCCGTCTTTCTTATACAAATTAGTATATAAAGTAAAATTTAAAAAAGTGTATCATTGACCATGACCCTGTTTGTCTGGGGGCCCAGGCGGTTTTCAGCCCACCTCTGCTGTGTATGTTACTACTGTCCAGCACTTCAATGAAGTTGATCTGTGCACGGTTTCTGTGAAGAATGAAAAAAAATGTACACCAATTTCACTAACCAAAAAAATTTCAATAGCAAAATGACACTTTGTATAAATGTGCCCTATTGTAATTCAAATTGCTGCCAAAAGGTGGCACCATAATACTAGAATACAAAGCCGTCCGTATTGTGGATATTGTTATAATATATCCCCTACTGTAAATGATAGGAATATTAGAAATCATCAAGGAATACTGAGGAATACTGAATCATCAAGGCTGAGTATATTATACAGGTCACCGAACTCCAATGTGACTCAATATTCTTCCTAATTTATAGTAAAGAGCACATTATTCCATATAACACACACCTCAGCTGCTGCAGAACTTCATAACGCACACCTCAGCTGCTGCAGAACTTCATAACGCACACCTCAGCTGCTGCAGAACTTCATAACACACACATCAGCTGCTGCAGAACTTCATAACACACACCTCAGCTGCTGCAGAACATCATAACACACACCACCGCTGCTGCAGAACATCATAACGCACACCTCAGCTGCTGCAGAACATCATAACACACACCACCGCTGCTGCAGAACATCATAACACACACCTCTGCTGCTGCAGAACTTCATAACACACACCTCTGCTGCTGAAGAACTTCATAACACACACCTCAGCTGCTGTAGTACTTCATAACACACACCTCTGCTGCTGCAGAACTTCATAACACACACCTCAGCTGCTGCAGAACTTCATAACACACACCTCAGCTGCTGAAGAACTTCATAACACACACCTCTGCTGCTGCAGAACTTCATAACACACACCACCGCTGCTGCAGAACATCCTAACACACACCTCTGCTGCTGCAGAACTTCATAACACACACCACCGCTGCTGCAGAACTTCATAACACACACCTCAGCTGCTGAAGAACTTCATAACACACACCTCTGCTGCTGCAGAACTTCATAACACACACCTCAGCTGCTGAAGAACTTCATAACACACACCACCGCTGCTGCAGAACATCATAACACACACCTCTGCTGCTGCAGAACTTCATAACACACACCTCTGCTGCTGAAGAACTTCATAACACACACCTCAGCTGCTGTAGTACTTCATAACACACACCTCTGCTGCTGCAGAACATCATAACACACACCTCTGCTGCTGCAGAACTTCATAACACACACCTCAGCTGCTGAAGAACTTCATAACACACACCTCTGCTGCTGCAGAACTTCATAACACACACCACCGCTGCTGCAGAACATCCTAACACACACCTCTGCTGCTGCAGAACTTCATAACACACACCACCGCTGCTGCAGAACTTCATAACACACACCTCAGCTGCTGAAGAACTTCATAACACACACCTCTGCTGCTGCAGAACTTCATAACACACACCTCAGCTGCTGAAGAACTTCATAACACACACCACCGCTGCTAAAGAACCTTTTTTTGAAGAGTGAGGGGGAAAGTCCTGTCCACCATTGATTGATATGAAACACCCTTATCCTTTTCAAAAAGAGGACCTGCAGCAGCTGAGATGTGTATTATGGTGTTCTGCAGCAGCTGAGGTGTGTGTTATGATCTGCAGCAGCTGGGGTGTATATTATGATGTTCTGCAGCAGCTGACATGTGTTTTATGAAGTTCTGCAGCAACTGAAGTGTCTATTATTAGCTTAGGCTTCGTTCACATCTGCGTCAGGGCTCCGTTCCGTCGGAACGGAGCCCTGACTGACACAAACTGAAACCGTAGGTTTCCATTTCCATCACCATTGATTTGCCGGATGAATACCGTTCATCCGGTCAAAACGACGGAACCCCTGCACAAAGGAGACAAACTGAAACCATGGGCACCGGATCCGTCACCATTGAAATCAATGGTGATGGAAACGAAAACCTACAGTTTCAGTTTGTGTCAGTCAGGGCTCCGTTCCGATGGAAAGCTCAGACGTAACGGAGCCCTGATGCAGATGTGATCATACCCCATGTAGCAGCTCAGATGTGCATTATGATGTTCTGCAGCAGCTGAGGTGTGTATCATAAACTTATGCAGAACCTGCTACACAGAACTGTAAAATACACACTGTCACTGCTGAAGAACCTCTTTTTTAAATAAAGAGTGACTACTATGTATCAGTTAACCAAATGGATGTCACAGGAAAAGGAACTTCCCACAAATGTGATCTGTGAGTGACTTCCTCTACTGGAAGAGATAAGCAGCGTCTGTGCAGCACCGCTCATCTCTGTATAATCCTCAGGTTATGACATAAGATTTTGATATTTTTACAAATATAATTTGCAGACATGACAATGAGAAATTACCGCTGCTTTGTATCTTCGAGTTATTAGTATTGGAATATCTCCTCTTAGAAGCAGGGGCTCTAGTAATATTCTGCAGAATAGGGTCTTTCCTGCAAACAGGGCTGGCTTTAGGGGTGTGCGACCTGTCAGACACAGCGGATCACTTGTCACTCCTGAAGGGGGCACCACTAACCCTCATGGCCTGGGCACCCGGAGCTTGCATTCCCGATCCTACACAAATCGTTGTAAATGTCACTGCACAAGATGCCGCATCATTCCCTAGTTAATTGATTGGACATTGTCATTTAGCCAACTGCCTGGCAGTGTTAAATGGGCACTGTATGATTGTATTATTTGGGAGGGGGGCATTAATAGAAGGTTCTGCACAGGGCACCAAAGAACCTAAGGCCGATCCCGGAAACAGCTTGTGAATACTAATGCAATTTCCCTATCTCATCCTTAAACTTTAAATGTTCATTCGGCCGACAGCTATTCCTCCCGATTTCCCCGTACACGTCAGGACGAGCGTCCATGTGTCTTTAATGGAGAGAGAGGATAAAGCCGCTGCCAGACTCCCGAAATCCAACATGCCCGATCCTTCTTTCCCCCGACTGCCATCCGGGGAGAGTTGGGAGACCCCCATAAACATTAGTCAGGCAGTCCTGCGAAATTGGCAGGTTCGGCCAACTATCATCTAAAGCGTAAACGTTGCAGAATTTCCGCAACGGAATCCTGTGCGGAAAATCCGCAGCATTTACAGTAGCAGCGAAGTGGATGAGATTTTCCACATCTCAATTTATGCTGCGGAAATCATTTTCTTTTGTTGCGGGTTTTCCCCATTGAATTCAAAGGGGAGATAAAATCGGCAACAAATAGCATATGTTGCGATTTTTGCGCCGAAAACGCTGAAATTACACTGCAAAAATTGCAAATCTGTAAAAAAAAAATTCAACCTTTTTTTAAATTAAAATTAATTAAAAAAGTCTATATTTACCCCCCCTCCCCCCTGGCATTGTCATAGCGATGGCTCCTTGTTCCCTTGGCTGTTGTCCATGCAACCCGGCCTCCTTTGATAACGTTTAGTCCCATGTGACTGCTGCAGCCAATCATAGGCTGCAGCGGTCACATGGGCTGTAGCGTCATCACAGGAGGCCGGGCTGCATAGAGACCAGAAGGACGCGTGACTATGGCAACGCCTGGCGGTAAGTATTGGAATTTTATTTTTTCAAACTCTGTTTTCCGCAGAGGAGATTCCACCTGAAAATCCGTACCAAAATTTGGTGCCGCTTTTTTGCCGGAATTCCCTGCAGGCTCTAGATCGGATGCGCTACGCACTTTTTTTTTTATCGTATCCAACCTGTGTGAACATTCCCTGAGTCTGGGGTTACAGAGACATTTCACATCCGAGTTGCAGAAAAAAAAATTGTAAGATTACCGCGATGTGACCTCAATATTTCCCTGTTTGGATTTTTTGCGATAAACGCCCGCGATCTTGTTTCCCGTAGGATGCCACGATTTTACCACGACTCAATCTAGCCCGGGCAGAAATCCTATAATGGATTCTTAAGCGTTTCGTTGTAAGCTGTTGCGCTCTGTAGTCATACAACAATGATGTGATTTTCAGGGCTTTAATTTATTACTTGCAGCCGGAAAAACTGTATTTAACAAGATGCAAACGATGTTTCTTCTTCTCATTGTCCTTAGCGGCTCTGAGACATCGAATGTTGTAAATGGCGAAACGCGGCTTCCGAGCGCCGTGCTATTTACCTTCTTGTTCTGTATTAATTGTTTCCAGTTCCTTTAGCAAACACTTTAGCGGCTGAGAATATAACGTTAGGAAGCAATTTTCCGGCTCCCAGCTGTTAGCGCAGCACCTGTTGTGTCTCGTCGCGTCCTGTGATTCGCATTTGTTAAACGGAACAGATTGTATATATCTGTTATCATTGTGCCTGGAATAATCTAATGTCAGGCCGGGTGAGACCCAGAGCAGAACATCGCAACAAACAACCGGTGAATGTTTACGATGTGCTGGAGAATATCGGCAGGTGATACTTTGTGTCATTTTAGAACTAATTCTATTTTTGTTTTCTTTCTTTTTTATTGTTTTTGAATTTTTGGTGATTTTCTGCATCTGTTTTATCACTTTAATCAAAGTCTGTTGATGTTTTGATATCAGAAATTTCTGCAACGAATCTGCTGCGTGTAAATATTCCCTTTGGCCATGTTCACACAGGGCGGATACGCTGCATAAAAAGCACACAGTGTATCCACCCCACAACTCGCAGGGAATTCCGTTCCGGAAAACCGCACCGCATTGTAGTGCAGTTTCTCGGGCAGAATGTATATTTTGGTAAATAGCAGGTTAAAAAGATAAAAATAAAGCTTAGATCTACCCCAGTCTCCGTAGTCGTGGCGATGCGTCCATGCAATCTGGTGTCCTGAGATGATGTTTCATCCCATGTGACCGCTGAAGCCTGTGATTGGCTGCAGTACAGTGGCGTAAACCGCTGTTACAGGGCCCGCGGCACGTGGGTGCCTGCCCGCCGACATGCCCCGCATTATGGCTGCTACAGCGCTACCGATGCTACTACGGAGCCCACGCCGCCCGGTTGCGTCTCTAGCACCGGAGGGGGCCACGGTGCTAGCGACAGCCACCCCCTGTTTCTGTAATTGTACCTGCGTCTATAGCACGCAGGTACGAATACATGCATTAGCGCTGAATGGCCGGGTACGTTCTGTGACCGACCATTCAGCGCCTTACAGTGACGCTGATTGGCGGGGCAAAATGACTTGCCCCGCCAATCAGCGCCTTTCAACGACGCTAGCAGCGCTTCCGTGGTTGAAAGGCACTGATTGACTGGGCAAGTCATTCTGCCCTGCCAATCTACGCCTTTCAACGACGCGCCGCTTGCGTCGTTCAGCTCCAGCAGACCTGCTCAGAAGAGAGCAGATCTGCATTGCCACCGGACGGCGTGGGAACGGGATCAGGGTGAGTTTGTTTTTTTCCTACTAAAACTATGAGAATTATCTATAGTGGGGGCTCTATCTACAGGGGGGGGGAGTCTATATGTGGGGATGTGGAGCACTATATACAGGGGGAGCTTTATGTAGGGCACTATCTACAGGGGTGGGCTATATGTGGGACACTATATAAAGGGGTGGGCTATATGTGGAGCACTATCTATAGAAGGGGCTATATGTAGGGCACTGTCTACAGGGGTGGCTATATGTGGGATACTATATACAGGGGTGGGTTACCTGTAGGGCACTATTTACAGGGGCTATATGTAGGGCACTGTCTACAGGGGTGGGCTATATGTGAGGCACTATCTACAGAGGTGGGCTCTATGTGGAGCACTATAGGGGAAACTATATGTAGGGCAGCACGGTGGCTCAGTGGTTAGCACTATTGCCTTGCAGCTCTGGAGTCCATATGTAGGCACAATCTACAGAGGGCTATATGTGGGCACTATCTACAGGGGCTTCTATGTAGGGCCAAATCTACAGAGGCTCCATGGGTGTCACTATCTACAGGGGGCCCTTGGGGGCACGGTGTGTTTGTGGGTCACAGTGTATGGTACTATTATAATAAGGGAAACCGTGTATGGCACTATTATAGTTAGAGGTGCAGTGTATGGCGCTATTATATTTAGAGGTGTTGAGAGTTTTATCTTCATTTATAGGTGCAGAAATTTTTTAAAAGTGAGAAGCTGAAGACATCTGAGCCAAAAACTGTAGAAATGGGTCGTGTCCGGGAGGGAGAAGAAAAGAGAAAAAGAAATAGAATCTGAGACGTCACCGGTGAGTCACTTAATGTAAATGTTTATTCTGCCTCTAATCAGTACTGTAGTCACTGTATGACCTGCAGCGAGATGATGGGTGGTATGATTTTTTTTGTTGTGAAACAGCGTCTCCCAGCATATCCTTACCATTGTTCGGGCCATGCTGGGAGCTGTAGTTTTACGCTGTACAAACCTATACGGCAGGGGTTGCACTAAATTGAGCTGTATTTGTTCTGGTGTTGTATATATGTACTGAGCTTTGTTCTGGGGCTGTATGTATGTTCTGAGCTTGGTTCTGATGCTGTATTAAAGTACTGAGCTTGTTCTGGTACTGTATATATGTACTGAGCTTGGTTCTGGGGCTGTATATATGTACTGAGCTTAGTTCTGGGCTGTATTTATGTACTGGGCTTTGTTCTGGTGCTGTATATATGCACTGAGCTTGGTTCTGGGGATGTATATACCTACTGAGCTTTGTTCTGGTGCTGTATTTATGTACTGAGCTTGGTTCTGGAGCTGGTATTGTGTATATGTACTGAGGTTGATTCTGATACTGTATATATGTCAGAGCTTTGCTCTGGCACTGTATATATGCACCGAGCTTGGTTCTGGTGCTGTATATATGTATTGAGCTTGGTTCTAGAGCTGTATATATATATATATATATATATATATATATATACACACATTGGAAAAGCAGCAGCACTCACAATGCAATTCCAAGATGGTCTCAGGTGCAAGCAGGTAATACCGATCCAGGGGATATAGATCAATATTGAAGAAAATCCCAGAGCACTCCGTGTTAGTGAAAAAAAATGGTGGTTTATTAAGCCAGCACAAGCTGCAACGTTTCCGTCCTCCTATAGGACCTTTATCAAGCAATTATCATGCATGATAATTGCTTGATAATGGTCCTATAGCAGGACGGAAACATTGCAGCTCGTGCTGGCTTAATAAACGACCATTTTTTTTCACAAACACGGAGAGCTGTGGGATTTTGTTCTATATATATATATATATATATATATATATATACACTACCGTTCAAAAGTTTAGGGTCACTTAGAAATTTCCTTATTTTTGCAAGAAAAGCACAGTTTTTTTCAATGAAGATAACATTACATTAATCAGAAATACACTCTATACATTGTTAATGTGGTAAATGACTATTCTAGCTGCAAATGTCTGGTTTTTAATGCAATATCTACATAGGTGTATAGAGGCCCATTTCCAACAACCATCACTGCAGTGTTCTAATGGTACATTGTGTGTGCTAACTGTGTTAGAAGGCTAATGGATGATTAGAAAACACTTGAAAACCCTTGTGCAATTATGTTAGCACCGCTGTAAACAGTTTTACTGTTTAGAGGAGCTATAAAACTGACCTTCCTTTGAGCTAGTTGAGAATCTGGAGCATTACATTTGTAGGTTCGATTAAACTCTCAAAATGGCTAGAAAAAGAGAGCTTTCATGTGAAACTCGACAGTCTATTTTTGTTCTTAGAAATGAAGGCTATTCCATGCGAGAAATTGCCAAGAAACTGAAGATTTCCTACAACGGTGTGTACTACTCCCTTCAGAGGACAGCACACACAGGCTCTAACCACAGTAGAAAGAGAAGTGGGAGGCCCCGCTGCACAACTGAGCAACAAGACAAGTACATTAGAGTCTCTAGTTTGAGAAATAGACGCCTCACAGGTCCTCAACTGGCAGCTTCATTAAATAGTACCCGCAAAACGCCAGTGTCAACGTCTACAGTGAAGAGGCGACTCCGGGATGCTGGCCTTCAGGGCAGAGTGGCAAAGAAAAAGCCATATCTGAGACTGGCTAATAAAAGGAAAAGATTAATATGGGCAAAAGCACACAGACATTGGACAGAGGAAGATTGGAAAAAGTGTTATGGACAGACGAATAGAAGTTTGAGGTGTTTGGATCACACAGAAGAACATTTATGAGACGCAGAACAACTGAAAAGATGCTGGAAGAGTGCCTGACGCCATCTGTCAAGCATGGTGGAGGTAATGTGATGGTCTGGGGTTGCTTTGGTGCTGGTAAAGTGGGAGATTTGTACAAGGGATTTTGAATAAGGAAGGCTATCACTCCATTTTGCAACGCCATGCCATACCCTGTGGACAGCGCTTGATTGGAGCCAATTTCATCCTACAACAGGACAATGACCCAAAGCACACCTCCAAATGATGCAAGAACTATTTAGGGGAGAAGCAGGCAGCTGGTATTCTATCTGTAATGGAGTGGCCAGCGCAGTCACCAGATCTCCACCCCATAGAGCTGTTGTGGGAGCAGCTTGACCGTATGGTACGCAAGAAGTGCCCATCAAGCCAATCCAACTTGTGGGAGGGGCTTCTGGAAGCATGGGGTGAAATTTCTCCCGATTACCCCAAATGAACAGCTAGAATGCCAAAGGTCTGCAATGCTGTAATTGCTGCAAATGGAGCATTCCAAGACCAAAGCAAAGTTTGAAGGAGAAAATTATTATTTCAAATAAAAATCATTATTTCTAACCTTGTCAATGTCTTGACTATATTTTCTAGTCATTTTGCAACTCATTTGATAAATATAAGTGTGAGTTTTCATGGAAAACACAAAATTGTCTGGGTGACCCCAAACTTTTGAACGGTAGTGTATATATATATATGAGCTTGGTTGTAGCTTGGTTCTGGTACTGTATATATATATGAGCTTGGTTGTAGCTTGGTTCTGGTACTGTATATATATATGAGCTTTGTTCTGGTACTGTATATATGTATGAGCTTGGTTCTGGTGCTGTATATATATATATGAGCTTGGTTCTAGTACTGTATATATGTATGAGCTTGGTTCTAGTACTGTATATATGTATGAGCTTGGTTCTGGTACTGTATATATGTATGAGCTTGGCTCTCGTGCCGTATTTATGTATGAGCTTGGTTCTGGAGCTGTAATTCTATAGGATATATTTATAATAACAAAATTGCATGGCAGATGGGATTGTTTTCAATTCATTGTATATTTAATGGGAACGAGTCTGGTAGTTTTAACCCCTTGAACCGCCACCATGCGGTAATACATGACCTAACAAGATTTGCAAATGTATGTTTTTTTCAGATGCAGCAAAATCTATAAAATCGACTTTTAAATCGACACACACTATATGCTAATTACTCACTAAAGGGTCATGGGTCGGTGCCGTTATCTTGAAGAGTCACATAGTCCTGCCTCCAAATCCACCTTTCCATGTTTGATTGACATCCCCCTGGCTGATACAACGTTCTCAGATGCGCCATTGCCTTGTACTGCTTGGGGGGCTGTGTGGCACTATATACAAGCGGGGGGGGGGGGGGGGGCTGTGTGGCACTATATACAAGGGGCTGTGGCACTACTAAGGGGGGCTTTGTGGCACTATCTACTAGGGGGGCTGTATTGCACTATTTACAAGGGTAAGGGCTGTGGCTCTATCTACCGGGGTCTGTGTGTGGCATAATCTACTAAGAGGGGGGGGGGGGGGTTTGCATGGCACTATCTAGTAAGGGGGGCTGTGTTGCACTAAATACAAGGGAGGGGGGCTGTGTGGCACTATATACAAGGGAGGGGGCTGTGTGGCGCTATATGCAGGGGGGGCTGTATGGCACTATCTACAGGGGGGACTGTATGGCACTATCTACAGGAGAGGCTGTATAGCACTATCTACAAGGGGGCTGTATGGCACAATCTATAAGGGGGGCTACGTGTGGCACCTAGGGGGGCCCCAGTCAAGAATTTGCTATGGGGCCCAGTCTTTCCTAGTAGTGCAGTAGTCACAAACGTCATCCCAGGAGGCAGTCCTGGACGGAGAAGTATAAAGATCTGGGTAAGTATAAGCTTTATTTTTTTTTATTTTTCTGTGCTGCGATTCTTGCCAGCAGAATCGTTGCTTTTCCGCCACAAAAATCGCAACAATTGCTATTTGTTGCGGGTTTTATCTCCCCAATAAACCCAATAAATTCAATGGGGAAACCCCACAACAGAAAACCAGGGATTCCGCAACATAAATTGACATGCTGAAGATTAAAATACCGCACCGCAGGTCAATTTGTGAACGGTTTTCCGGAGGATTTTTTATGCAACTTGTGGACTCTGCTGCTACTGTAATACACTGCGGATTTTCCACTATGAAATCCGTTGCGGAAAATCTGCAGTATTTACCTTACCTGCTTTGCTTGTTTTATTTTTATGCTTATTTTGATTCCTGCTGCTTAACCAGGAAGGACCCTAAACCCTTTTCACTTCACTTTGTACACGTACGGTACAGCGGGAAAGAAAATAACACACAGCGCTGTACATGTATGGCGCTGTGATGGTGCAGGCTCCCACTTCAACGGCTGCGATCAAAACTACCTCCGATCCCGGCTGTTTAGCCCGTTAGGTGTCGAGATCAATAGCAACCACGGCATCTAAGGAGTTTGACAGAGGGAGGGGGCTCCCTCTGCTGGCCCATCGGCGATCTCTAATAAAGGTGCCCATGTTTGCCATGACTGCGAGCCTATTCGGCTCTGCCAGGGCCTAAGGCCTATTCACACAAGCTTTGAATACGTCAGGGTGACGGCCGTTAAAACAACGGCCGTCACACGGATGCATATTTTTTAATGGGGCCATTCACACGGCCATTGTTTTAATGGACCATGTGAAGGGTCCGTTGAAAAATAGAACCTGTCCTATTATCTTCCGTGTTCACGGATCCCGCCATAGGCTCAAGTCTATGGGGATCCGTGAAAATGGGACCCGCACTGGGTTTTTCACTTCCGATTTTCCCCACGCTCGCGTGAATTTAGCCTAATAGGCTGCCTGTCAGTATAATACTGAGAGGCAGGCAAAAAAGATTGCGCTACTGTACATAAGTAGGGCAGTGTAATATGCAAGCGATCAAAGGATCAAATCTTCAAGTATCCTTGTAAGACTAATAAGTATTGTAAATGAATAAAATAAGAAAAAGTGTTTAGAAATATTAAAATTAAAGTAAAAAACACAAAAATCGCCTATTTTACACAAAAAAACTGTCTATCTTATGGGTAAAAGAAACAATAAATAACCCATGAAAAATTGGTATTGCCGGATCCTTAATGACCCACACTATAAAGATGTGACGATGGAAATATATAAATGTTATGGGTCTTTGAATGCGGCGATACAAAAGATGTTTTTCATTTTTTTTGTGCAAAAGTAGTAAAATATTAAAAAGACTATATAAATTTGGTGTCCATGTAATTGTACTGACCCGCAGATTGCAGCTGACATGTCATTTATAACACACGGTGAACGCCGTAAAGATAAAACTCAATAATCAATGGCCGAATGGATGTTTTTTTATCCCCCTCAAAATTGTTTTCAGAAAAATAATACATTATATGTACCCCAAAATAATGCCATTAACAAAATACAACCTATCCTGCAAAAAACAAGCACTCATACGGCTATGTCGATGGAAAAAACAAAAGTTATGGGTCTTTTTGAAAAAAGTGCTTTTATTGTGCAAAAGTGGTAAAACATAAAAAAAAAGCTATATAAATGAGTTATCATTGTAATTCTACTGACCCTCAGAAGTTATTATGTCGTTTAGGGGGGGGGGTTTCGTGGCACTATAGACAAGGGAGGGGGCTGTGTGGCGCTATATACACGTGAATGCCGTAAAAAAAAATAAAAAAAACAGAATTCTTATTGTTATTTTTTTTATCCCTCACCCTAAAAAAATAAAAGTTATACAATACATTATATGTATTATAGACAATTGTCTCACAGGGAAGGGTAACTGGTTAGGTGCGACCAACATTAGTGCAATGCACCCCCACAATGTCACAGAATAGCAGACTCACTTATAGCATAGCATATATTGAGAAAAAAGAGTCCTAGAGCTACAATGTAAAGTAGAAAAGATGAATTTTATTACATATAATATACACATCTAACAAATTGATAAAAACATGGCGAGGTTTTCTAAAAAAGAAGAAAGAATGCATGTGGATCACTCAGAGGTAGTACATAACCATAGGGATAATATGAAAATTAGGGCATGGGCATGATTGGATACAAATGGTAGAAAGGTATAAAAACATACAGTATAATAGTGAATAGTTACAAAAAAAACACTATCAAATAAGATATAAATCTCACTCTGATGTGTCTATATCAATCCAAAAAAGTCCAGAAAGGTAGCCCCTTTATCAAATGTATATCCTACATATCCAGACAGCATCTCATAATGCTTATTTCTCTGTGCACAATGCAGATAAATATATATAATTTTGACAATGTGATTTTCTTTTTTTTTTTTTATATAATCTATCTCTCACTGGTAAAATCAACCTAGCCTAAAAATTCTAGACTGTTCATGACTTTGACAGTGGGCAAACTTACAAAATCAGCAAGGGATCAAATACTTATTTCCTTCACTGTATCTATCTATCTATCTATCTATCTATCTATCTATCTATCTATCTATCTATCTATCTATCTATCTATCTATCTATCTCCTATCTATCTATCTATCTATCTATCTATCTATCTATCTATCTATCTATCTATCTATCTATCTATCTATCTCATATCTATCTATCTATCTATCTATCTATCTATCTAATATCTATCTATCTCATATCTATCTATCTATCTATCTATCTATCTATCTATCTATCTATCTATCTATCTATCTATCTATCTATCTATCTATCTATCTATCTATCTATCTCATATCTATCGATCTATCTATCTATCTATCTCATATCTATCTATCTATCTATCTATCTATCTATCTATCTATCTATCTATCTATCTATCTATCTATCTATCTATCTATCTATCTATCTATCTATCTATCTATCTATCTATCTATCTATCTATCTAATTAATCTATCTTCATATCTTTATTATATATCATTTCTATCTACCTATTTAGTTGCTAGTTAATGTAATGGAGGACGCAGTGAATCAGTTACTCCTCCTGTCACATAAATCATAAACCTCAGTAAATTGTTGCATTTCTGCTTCTTAGATAACATAACTTTTTTCATGAGTTTAATATTGCATACAAATTGATCCCTTCTCCTCTCATTATCTCCTTCCATATTTCTGTTTCTTGGATCACCGATCATTTAGTTCATCGCCTAAAATGTCAAACCGGTTGCTGAAATTTGCAGTTTATCTCCATCTGCAGTTAGCGGTGAATTCCGAGAAGTCTCTCCGGATCTGTGTCCTTGAGAAGTTCCAGGTTATTCTGTTTTGCTCTCAATTTCATGGAACTACGAGTCTAAATATTCATTGCCCTATCGGGTCACATTGCCGATCCCCTGAGCCAATGCAAATCTTCTATCTCATTCTACGTAGACTGCGGCAGAGCTTAGGTGGGCGCTCGCACAGAACACATAGTGGATGACAAATGGGATCCATTATACATTCTAATACAGAATTATCCATTGATGTCAGCAGGTAACTTCCACTTTAAATATAAGGGATTCTAACCTCGAAATATTTCTTTATTTATCTTCCGATCAGGAAAATAACTGCGGAAATAGTTATGGTTATTTGTAAATGCCTATTCCAAGAGGCCCCATAGATTGCAGTTACAGATGCAGAATTACATGCAGTATTGCACAGTGGATCATACGCCCTTCCCTATGGCACCATCAACTATGGGCACTCAGAGCTTGTGCCATGGATACCAGGTTGAGTGCTGCAAACTATGACATCTTAGTACCACTGCTGCTCTTCACATTAATAGTTAGCCTGCAGCTACCACTAGGGGGAGCTTACAGCATAGGAATTCCACAGCCATTGTTGAGCTGTATAAATCTAAATGCAATAAGCTCCCCCTAGTGGCAGTTGCAGGCAGCTAGAATTTTAAAGATTAAAAGAAGTTTTCCCATAACCAATATTTATCACCTATCCAAATATCTGATCAGTGGGGGTCCGACAGCTGGGAGTCTCACGATCCTGAGAACTGGCTTACCTTGCCGTCCATGTGCGCACCATATGAATGCGCATGCTCGGCCTCCACTCCATTGATTTTTCTATAGGGCTGCCGGAGATAACGTTCAGCAGCCCTATAGAAAGTGAAGGTCGAGCATGTGCATTCATATGGGACGCACAGGAACGTCAAGGTAAGCCTGTTCTCAGGATCTAGGGGGTCCCAGCGGTCGGACCCCTTCTGATCCTGTGGATAGTAGATAAATATTGATTTTGGGAAAGAGGCTCTGTCACCACATTATAAGTGCCCTATCTTGTACATAATGTGATCGGCGCTGTAATGTAGCTTACAGCAGTGTTTTTTTATTTAGAAAAACGATCAATTTTGATGGAGTTATGACCTATTTTAGATTTATGCTAATGGATTTCTTAATGCCAAACTGGGCGTTTTTACTTTTTGACCGAGTGGGCGTTGTGGAGAGAAGTCTTCTCTCCATTCATGTAATCAGCACATAGTGATCTTGCTAGATCATGATGTGCTGTCACTCACACATTAACGTTACTGAAGTGTCTTGACAGTGAATAGACATCACCTCCAGCCAGGACGTGATGTCTATTCACAATCCCGACACTTCAGTAACGTTTGTGTGGGACTTACAGCACAGCAAGCGTGATCTCGCTGTAAGCTGTCATTTACAGCGTGATTTCGCGAGATCACTCTTGCTGTGCTGGAAGTCCCACACAAACGTTACCGAAGTGTCGGGATTGTGAATAGACATCACGTCCTGGCTGGTAGCGATCTCTATTTACTGTCAAGACACTTCAGTAACGTTAATGTGTTTGTATGTGAATGCATATAGTGAACAACTCATGATCACTATGTGCAGAGTAAATGAATGGAGAGACGTGTATGACGCTGATTGGTCGCTGATTGGTCAGCGTCATACACTTCTCTCCACAACGCCCACTTCGTCAAAAAGTAAAAACACGCCCAGTTGTCCATTGAGAAACTCATTAGCATAAAGCTAAAATAGGTCATAACTCCCATCAAAATTGATTATTTTTCTAAATAAAAAACACTGCTGTCACCTACATTACAGCGCCGATCACATCATGTAGAAGATAGGCCACTTATAATGTGGTGACAGAGCCTCTTTAACTACAGTACGGATGTAGCCATCTTTAGCTTGATTCTGATAACTTCCTGCAGCGTGATATCACACAACACAAGCCATTGAAAAGTCATTGAAAAAGTCAAGATAAGGGATCTAGCCACTGTGTATTTATTGCATTAAAAGTCAAGGTAAAGTCGGCTACATCTGTATGGCTGTGTGAAGGGAATTTGGAGCTCTGTATTAGGTTTTGTTCACACGGGTCGGAAACCCGACCCAGATTCCTCCGGCAATTCTGAGTGAAGGTCGCACCAAATTGTGTACGATTTGGTGCAGGTTTTTAGCCAGATGTGCCTCTGCGGAGAAGAAGAGAGGATAAAAATAAGACCACACTCCCCTCCACTGGTGCTCCTGTAGCGACTTGCTCCCATTGACTGGTCTCTGTTGAGCCAACCTCCTGGATGACGTCTGGTCCCATATAACACTGCAGCAGTCACATTGGGAAAAACGTCACCCCAGGAGGCCGGCTCGACACATGGACATTTCGCCACGGGTATACTGTAGGATCAAAGTATGGTATTTTTTTAAATTTTACCTTTTTTCGACATTCGATGCACGGTGGAACTCGGAAGGGAAAGAACGGAGCGGGCTGTTCCGACGTCCGGGAACAAAGATAACTCTGAACCTGGACGTTTAACCATTTAGTTGCCGTGGCCAATGGCGACCGCGTTATCTAAGCCGTTAAACAGAGGGAGACGGCCCTCTCTGTCACCCCATCAGCCCCCTCGCCAACGCGATTTCAGGGTGCCGATGGTTGTCATGGCAGCATGGATGCCTAATGAAGACCCACAGTTCTGCCATCTTTGTCCTACTATTAAGTCCCGCCCGAAGTCCCTAGGGGGACTAATTAATAATTTTTTTAAATAAATAGATTACGTTTTTAGTAATGTACAAAAAATATTAAAAGTAAAAAAAAAACTTTTCACATTTTCCTTCTAAAGTTAAGTAAACTATGAAACAAATAAACATACGGTAAGTGGATTTGCCGCGTCGGTAAAAGTCTGAACTATTCTAATATAATGTTATTTATCCGACACGGTGAACGCCATAAAAAACAAAAAAAAAACACTTGAGTTGCTGTTTTTGGGTCACTTTGACTCCCCAAAAATTTAATAAAAAGTGATCAAAAAGTCACATGTAGCCAAAAATTATATTAATAAAAGCAACAGCTCGCTCCGCAAAAAACAAGCTCTCTCACCGTTCCATAAGGATATATTCACACAAAGTGTAAACCCTGCGTATTTTCCACAACAGATTCCATTACGAACAATCCTCAGCGTTATACAGTAGCAGCAGAGTGGATGAGATTTGAACAAAAATCATCCACATGGTACCGGAAAAATCAGCCGAGAAACCGTTTATAAATTCACTTGCGGTGCGATTTTTTTAATCCGCAGCATGTCAATTTATGGATCGGAATTGCTGCTCTTCTGCTGCGTGTTTTCTCCATTGAATTCCATGGGAGGTAAAAACTGACCTTCAAATATTAAATTTTGCAATTTTTGCAGCAGAAAAGCTGCGATTCTGCCGCAAAAATCACAACTAAAAAAAAAATGAATAAAAGGGCTCACACTTACCACCCGGACGTTGTCACAGCGACGCTTTCTTCAGTTCTCTGTCCACTCCCATGTGACTGCTGCAGCCAATCACAGACTGCAGAGGCCACATGGGATACAGCATCATCCCAGGAGGCCGGACTGGACAGAGAACGGACGCATCGCCAAAAAACTGCATCACAGTTTGATGCGGTTTTTCTGGCAAAATTCCTTTGCCGGTTCCAGGACGGATACGCTGTGTACTTTTAATGGACATGGCCTAAAAGTTCTAAGTCTCAGAATATGGCGACACAGAACAAATTTTTTTACTTTGCAAAATATATTTTAAAAAATATCTAAATTTGGTAACGCCGTATTTACATTGACATGCAGAATGTTTTTTTTCTGTATTTCATCCCACAAAATAATTTGTAATGGTATCTCAGTACATTATATAGTTCCAAAACTACAAATTGTCCTGCAAAAAAACAAAACCTGCATACGGTTATGTCGATAGAAAAAATAGCAGGTTCATAGCTGGGACGGAGCAGGCTGGGTATGTGACCTGGCTACTTGGTGCCAAGGTGGTGCCAACAAATCACTCTGCTTTGCCAGATTTTTTAGATACAGATATGGCCGGGGCATCAGCAGGCCATACATTGAGAACTGTATATACTGTAAGTGTGGAGGATGGGGTGGAAGACAATGGGGAGTATGTATTATAAATAAATAAAAAAATCGGGATTGAAGAAACAAAAAGGGCCAATTAAATGATTGACTGTACATCAGGGGTCTCAAGCATGCGGCCCCTGAGGCTGTCATCTGCGGCCTGCGGGACACAGAGCCGCTAGTATCGGCTCTGCACTGGTACTCTGTGAAATCCCTGACATCGCTGTCCATGAATTGACAGTTTTGTCAGGGTCTACCCCAGAGCGGAGTCCCGGGCAGAGCGCTAGTATCGGCTCTGCTCTGGGACTCTGTGGAATCCCCTGACATCGCTGTCAATGAATGGACACGCGATGTCTGGGGCTTCCCCAGGGCCTGAGTCCCGGGCAGAGCGCTAGTATAGGTTCTGCTCCGGGACTCTGTGGAATTCCCTGACATCGCTGCCCATATATGAACAGTTATATGAACAGTTTTGTCAGGGTCTTCCCCAGAGCGGAGTCTCGGGTAGAGCGCTAGTATAGACTCTGCTCCGGGACTCTGGAATCCCCTGACATCGCTGTCCACATATGGACAGCGATGTCTAGGGCTTCCCCAGAGCTGGACAGTGAAGTCAGGAGCACAACTGGAGTCCCAGTAGGAGCGCTAGTAGCGCTCTGCCCAGGACTCCATCTCTGGGTTTTCCCCTGAAATCTCTGTCCATATATGAACAGTGATGTCAGGAGCAGAGCTGGAATCCCAGGCAGGGTGCTAGAAGCGGCTCTGCTCCGGGACTCCAGCTCTGGGCAAGCCCCTGACATCACTGTCCATATATGGACACTGATGTCAGTTGCTTCCCCAGAGTTCCGGAGCAGAGCCTATACTAGTGCTCTGCTCTGGGACACCGGCTCTGGTGTGGCCCCTGACATCACATTCCGGTCCAGGAGGATCCCCTGACGTCATTGTGTATGAATAGTGACATCAGGGGCTCCTCCAGCAGAGGAATCCTGGCCAAAGCGTCGGCAACGCTCTGCCTGGGGATTCCACTCCTAGAGGGAGCCCCAATGGAGCTGTCTACTGGGGGTGTCTGTGGCACTATCTACAAGGGGTATGTGTGGCATTATCTACAGAGGGCACTGTGGCACCATCTACAGAGGGCACTGTGGCAGATCTACAGAGGGCACTGTGACAGCATCTACAGAGGGCACTGTGGCAGCATCTAAAGAGGGCACTGTGGCAGCATCTATAGAGGGCAGGGTGGCATCTACAGAGGGCAAAGTGGCATTATCTACAGAGGGCACGGTGGCATTATCTTCAAAGGGCACTGTGGCATTATCTACAGAGGGCACTGTGGCATTATCTACAGAGGGCACTGTGGCATTATCTACAAAGGGCACTGTGGCATTATCTACAGAGGGCACTGTGGCAGTATCTACAGAGGGCACAATGGCAGCATCTACAGAGTGCACTGGAATTATCTACAGAGGGCACTATGGCATTATCTACAGAGGGCACTGTGGCATTATCTACAGAGAGCACTGTGGCATTAGCTACAGAGGGCAATGTGGCATTATCTACAGCGGGCACTGTGGCAGCATCTACAGAGGGCACTGTGGCAGTATCTACAGAGGGCACTGTGGCCTTTTCTACAGAGGGCACTGTGGCCTTTTCTACAGAGGACACTGTG
This sequence comes from Rhinoderma darwinii, assembly GCF_050947455.1. Lineage (NCBI taxonomy): Eukaryota > Metazoa > Chordata > Amphibia > Anura > Rhinodermatidae > Rhinoderma > Rhinoderma darwinii. The sequence goes on along the minus strand of NC_134688.1, from coordinate 17,415,006 downwards.
GCAGTATCTACAGAGGGCACTGTGGCAGTATCTACAGAAGGCACTGTGGCAGTATCTACAGAGGGCACTGTGGCCTTATCTACAGAGGGCACTGTGGCAGTATCTACAGAAGGCACTGTGGCAGTATCTACGGAGGGCACTGTGGCAGTATCTACAGAAGGCACTGTGGCAGTATCTACGGAGGGCACTATGGCACAATCTAAAAAGGGGCTGCCTAATTTTGACATTTGTTTGTCTGCCAAACGCTGCCAACTGACCCGCCGGACTGCATTTAGCGACACTTAAACTGTAAAACTGGATTGTTGAAATAAGCACGTGGAGAAATCTCGCAAATTTCTGGTAAGTTTAAATCCAGTGCTGTTATTGTAGTAATGTAGTATTATAGTAATGTAGTATTGTTATAGTAATGTAGTATTATAGTAATATAGTGTTCTAGTAGTTAGAAAAACTAATTAATTAACAATAATTTTTGTAATTTATCAAATTTGAAAGTAATGCGGCTCATCAAATTCACAAATTTTCTATATGTGGCCCACTTACCCAGCCGAGTTTGAGACCCCTGCTGTACATGGTGGGGGGCGTATTCTGAAACCCTTGCCTTGGGCGCCAATAAAGCTTGTCCCGCGCCTGCTGTCCACAGTGACATTCGCAAATCCGGATCAAATAAATGTGATCACTTTTTCTAGTTCCCAATACAGCTCTGTGATGTCATCGCAGATGTCACGTCCGTTCTGTTCTCCCGGCTCCCACATTTTTCAAAAAACCCCGACATAAAAGGCCAAATATGATGAGAAAATGTAATTACCAGAATATGAAATCCGTCCTGTTCTTCAGTTCTCCGGCATCAATAATCTCTGTTTGATGCAATTTTTTTTTTTCTTGTTCTACAAATGATCTCATAATTACCGGATTGCGGAGCCTTTTAAGACTTTGTACAAAGCGGAATCTGATCTAAGAACATATTACATGGATCAATTCACTTGTGTAGTTAAACCTAAGTTCACTCAGAACCGGAATATACATTTTTTTTCCTTACGGGGATTTCGAAATATTGGAGTTTTATATTAATTTTGTGTAACGACCAGAGAAAAAAAACAACACAAAAATAAACAGTGAATCTTTTTTCATCCAAGTTTATTGCAGTCCCCCAATCACAACACGACAATACCCATATAAAATGCTGTGCCTTCCTCACTGACATCATCACTGGAGAGGACAGGTCACTGCCACCCACAAGAACACTCTTCCACTGAAATACTCTGTGCTGCTAGGGACCCCACTGTTTCCCCCTTGTACTCTCAGTCTGTGGCCTCCCTCTTAGTCTTCTTTCCTGCCTCACATCATAACACTGTCACATGCAGCCCTGTCCTCAATAACATTACCACATGGGTGGACGGGTCACTGTCTCCGATAGGATCAAAATATTCCTCTTCCTAAATACTCTGTGCTGCTGGGGACACTACTCCTTATTACTTTGTAACTCTTAGTCTGTGACCTCACCCTTGTCTTTATTTCCTCTTCACAACATGACATTCAGCCCTGTGCTTACTAACATCATCGCATAAGTGGACAGGTCACTGCTTCCATCAAGATCAACACACTCCTCTCCTGCCGTTGTCACCATTAAATTATTTTGACTGGCTACAGGTGTTCCTGCCTTCTCATTTATGATACTGTGCCATCCTGTCCTCATAACATAGTCACATGAGTGGACAGGTCACTGCCTTCCACAAAATCAGCACACTCCTCTCCCGCTGTTGTCATCAGCTATATAAAGTGTTATAATCCACCCACATCATTACACTGCCTCGTCATGTGCGGCCCTGTCCTTACTAATATAACCACATGGGTAGACAAGTAACAAAAGATCAACAGAGATTCCTGAAATACTCTGTGCTCTTTACCCCACTTAATACTTATTTTGACAACTTTACATGTACTACTTCACATGTTTTTACATAGAGTGGTTTAGGGGTTAGTAATAGTATTCCTCGTAATATCCCTTGTGTCCTGGGGATGTTTACGCACATCTTCCAATATTTGAATCCCAAATCATAGTACATTTTAAGCCCTGCCCCCATTCCACTAGGAAATGGTCACACAATTGAAACTGTTTTAGGTTTTGGGGTTGATAGTTAATATCTCTGGTGGTCTATGACATTTAAGGGGCGAAAGATGTTGTCCAGGATTGGAAAGACATGGCTGCTTTTTTCCAAAAACAGTGCCACACCTGTCCACAGGTTGTGTGCGGTATTGCAGTTCAGCCCTTATACACTTCAATAGAGCTGAGCTGCAATACCGTACACAACCTATGGACAGGTTGTGGCACTGTTTTTGAAAGACAGCAGCCATGTTTTTCTTATTATGGACAACCCCTTTAACCGTAATATTCATGGTGCTCTAGAGTGACTATCTAGGGGGGTCCTCTACAATTTGAGAGCAAGGGGCTCATAAACTGTTCTTGCACGGGTACCCTCTGCTGCCTTTGTCTGCCCTTGGGTGGGTTAGAGGTTAACACATTCAATTATTCATGGTTTAGCAAACCTAACATTTGAATCCCCATTCGTGGGACATTTTAATTCCTGCCCCCGATCCACCCAGAAAATGTCCACAAATCCTCCCAGAAAAGCTGTTTTTTTGGCAAATTTGCATAGCCCATAATCCCAATGGGGGGGGGGGGGGCATCGGTTTAGGATGATGAGGCGTTACCTCCACCTATATCCTTTTTTGACTTGTCTGATTGATACATCATAAATGTTTGAGCTCCTTTAATGTTTGGCTGGTTCCTTAATGTAAAATAATAGTAAATTCTACAGGACAAGTCGACCATCTTGACTTACAAAAAATAAGCCGCCTTTTATGTGTTTGTGGATGAATTCGACAGATGCTGCCGTTATTTATGGAGGAAATGATTGAGTGGGTGAGGAACAGTCTGTGTGAATACATTACTAATAGTCGCAAGCAATATTTCATAACTAAGCATGAAGGCAGATGAGGCGCTCGGTCAAGCTTATCCATTTAACTAATTGTCCGGATACGTACGTCTCTATTAGAAATATTTTTATTTCTTTATGATATGATACATAAGAAGGAGCCGCTATGGTAAACATAATAATACCTGGGGGGTTAATAAATAGATGTTCAGGCCAGTGACGTATCCTAGAGATAGTGTGGGCAACTGATATGGGGCCTGTGGTGAGATGGGGCCCAGCTCAAAACTTTTCCCCCTGGTTGCCGTGACACTATCATAGTGGTTACCAGCAGCAACCACTAGGGGGGGGGGGCGCTCACTGCATACAGATTTATACAGCTTCCATTGAGTTCAATACTAGCTGTATAAAGCCATATGCAGTTAGCTCCCCCTAGTGGTGGCTACGTGCAGCCAGAATTCTGAATTTATCAAGAGTCGAAGATTAGTAAAATTAATCAGCACAGCAGTTTAGACCTAAAAAAAATAATATTTGTTAGGCATCCAGGTTGCCATGATAACCCATCGGCATCCCGCAATCACAAGAAAAGCCGGGACCTAGTGCTGGACTACTCCTCCCAAGGGCTGATCTCCACAGACTAGACAAGTGGTGGAAACCCATCTAAATCTCACAGCAGACTGAGTCTCTCGTTATTAACATTTCCTTTTAGTGGTTTTATTAAAATTTTTATCTGTATGTGCAATAATAACAATAGTTTATGATGCAATTAAAAGGGGGGTACAATTGTTCTGTATTGCTTAAGGGGGAGTCCTCTTAATTATTACCTGTGCTGGGCCCAAGGTACCTCTGGATTGGGTAACAAGAAGCTCGTTCTGTGGCATTGTGAGAATTATAACACTGCCCCGGTCAAATGTAGCCCTGTCCTCACTAACATCATCACATATGTGGACAGATCAGACCCCCAACCCAGTTGGTTTTATATAAAAAGTTCCCCCTTCCCGTTTGTCATTTTTAGACAGTTTTCATAGTTCTAATATATATGTAAAACACAGATACATATGTACTTCTTACCTGAATGTTTATACCCAAATGCTACCATTCAGTGTCCAAATAATAAAACAATACAATTCCTAAATAATACCGCCACACAGTGTCCAAATAATGCTACTATATAGTCCTCACATAACACTGGCAAAAAACTAAAATAAAAAATACTGCCTTATACACCGATCAGTCATAGCATTAGGACCCCCTGTGTAACATTGTGTAGTCATCCTCGTGCAGCCAAAACAGTCCTGACCCGTTGAGGGGTGGACTCCACAAGACCTTTAGCACTTTAGCAGCAGATACTATAAGTCCTGTACATTGTGAGGTGCGGCCCCCAGGGATTGGACTTGTTTTTCCAGCACATCCTACTGATGATCGATCGTATTGAGATCTGGAGAATTTGGAGACAAGTCATCAACATGAACTCTTTGTCAAGTTCCTCAAACAATTCCTGAACAATGTCTGCAGTGTAGTAGGGGCATTATCCTGCTGAAAGACGGCACTGCCATTAGGGAATACCGCTGCCATGAAGGGGGTACTTGTCTGCAGCAATGTTTAGGTCAGTGGTACGTGTCACATCCACATAAATGCCAGGACACAAGGTTTCCCAGCAGAACATTGTCCAGAGCATCACACTGCACAGGAACGAGGTAGCACAGGATACAGGATACAGGTACGGGAACACTGGGAACTGGAAGACACTAAGGGACCATTTGCAAAGACTAACACGGGTAATACAAACAATGCTCAGACAATGAAGGAAGGGGCAGGACCCTTCTTATAGTCCAGGGTGATCATGGGAGCAATCAGTCAATCTAAAACATGTGTGTGCTCTGGCCCATTAAGGCCGGGAATGAGCTCGAGCGCGCACCCTAGTGGCCACTGCAGGACAGGACGGCCGCATGTGCTGGCATCTCTTGGAAGGAAGACGTCTGCAGGATGATAGGAGTCTGCGGTCTGCCACCGCGGACGTTACAGCATCAATGAGTCTTGAATGCCCATGTTCCTGTCGTTGAATCACCGGTTGCCCTTCCTCGGAGCACTTTTGGTAGGTACTAACCACTGCATTCCGGGAACACCCCACAAGACCGGCCGTTTTGCATCGCAATTTGGCACTTGTCACAGTCGCTCAGATTCTTACACTTGCCTTTTTTTCCAGCTTCCAACACATGAACTTCGAGAACTGACTGATCACTTGCTGCCTAATAATTCCCCCCCCCCCTTGTCAGCCGCCATTATAACCAGATCATCAATGTTATTCACGTCACCTTTCAGTGGTTGTAATGTTATGTCCCACAAAATACTATCATTCAATGCCCAAATAAAGCGATCATTGAGTGTCCTAATAATACCGCCATACAATGCATAAAAAGGGAAATCATTCATTTTAAAGTCCCCAGTGGTTTAGGGCTGTGAAGAGGTTAATGATAAAATCTCCGGTGGTCCAATTAGTAAAGATTAACATGCCTTATTCTCAGGTTTCCATAGGCCGCGTTCAGATGTGTCATATTTGCCATAAATTTGCAGTGCTCAATTTCAAAACCCCATCCAAATGCAGCAGCAAAAAAAATCTTCATGGAAATATGAGCATGCTGCAGAATTTCTGAACATACCCTAAAGGGTCCAGTCCTTTGGAACCCCTAAGAAATGGTGGAACAGGGAAACTCCTCATACTCGCTCTGCCCCCACAAGATTAGCACACTGTTTCTTTTACCCCCGCCCACTTAAAAACAGGGCAAACGTTAGCAAATCGGAGACAACAAATGAAAGCGAAGTTGCTACGTCTCTGGTCAAGTCAAGGCCCTTTTAATTATAGTGAATTCAACCTTTTGAGTATGGTAAATAATTATTTGAAACTTTTTTTTTTTTAAACTTCTTTTGTCATTCATTTTCAATATGAAAGCTTTAGAGGCACAAGAGTGACGACCGATCCGAATATGTTGTTGGAGAAACCATTAGAACATTTTCTCAGCACCTTCTGAATTGATTGCATTTTATTGACAAAGCAGATGAAGTAATTTGTCTAAGGAATTAAAGTATCTCCAGACCTAGCCGACAATTGCATTACTTCCAGATGGAGGAACCAATAACTAATTTAGTGCTCAAGCCTTCTCCTGGACAATTACATTGGCAAAAATAACACCTTAGGATGTTCTTCTGAAACGTAAGACTACAATTACCGCTTCTTGTAATCCTCTAAGAAATTTATTGTTGGGCTTGTTAGATGTATCGTTTTGATTTTCAGTTTCCAACACTGGGGGAAATATATCAATCTTTGTCAATATAGCCGTAAAATGGCACAAATTGTGCAAAATGTTATCAAAATGATGCATTTGGCAAAACCCTCTAGACATGTAACACTTTCCTCTTCTTACGCCCAGTGTCGGACTGGAGTACCTTCAGCCCACCAGAGGAAATAATTCTTGGGGTCCACCCTTCGGCTATATAGAAATTATGCCAGACTACTCGCGTAGCAAAACGTGTGTAGTAAAACAATGACCAATATTACCACCATATAGTTGTAGATACCAGTTCTACACAAGTGCTTTGCAGACCATATAAGTGGCTCACAGGAGACACCTTCTCAGATTGGAGTCGTTCATTTTCCCTTTTCTTCTTCACCCGGCCCAGAATACCATGATGCCTTCTTACAGCCATGACTCACCTCCGCAGAATTTGCAACATGAACATCTTTGGCTCCTTGCTTTTCCAGCCCCCTCTCCACCTATTCCCCACCTCTAAAAAAAACACCTCACCATTTATAGTGACACAGATGGAAATAATTCTCCCTCTTGGTGCTTCACACTGTAATAGTACCCCCTTTTGTGCTTCACACAGTATTAGAGACCAAACACAGTTATAGGGCCCCTTTTGTATCCCTAGACAGTAATTTCGTCCAATGTGCTCCCACATAGTAGTTATGTCTGCCTTTTTGCCCCTATACAGTAGTTAGGTTCGCTTTGTGCCCCCACACAATAGTAGTCCTCTTTTGTACCCCTATATAGTGGTGATTTTCTTATGTGCCCTCATATAGTAGCTAGATTACCCTTTGTTCCCCATATAGTAGTTAAGCCACCTCCTAGCTGTTGTAGATTTTAGTTTAGCCAGAGATGCACCTAATTTGTTAAGAGGCGTACATACATCTTTTAATAAATTAGGCGTATCAAACGCTCGTCTTCATAAATTCTTCCCTATATGTTTTTACATATGATATACATATATTTGCTATCCCAATATCTGTAATAACGCATGCATAGTGATCAGTGAATGATTCAGAAGACAACTTTGCGGAAACACAGATTTTTGCAAATTTTTTTTATAAAATAAATTGAATGCTACATAACTTTTCCACGAAAATAGTTCCTAAAATATCTGTCACTCATCCTTTAAAAAAACAAGACCTCACACAGCTCCAGTACATTGATGAAAAAAGAAATAAATGATTCCTAATTGAATGCAGAAGGGCAAATATTTTTTCGCCTAAGTCAGCGACTTGACTAAGGCCCCATGCACACGTCCGTATTTTTCATCCGTAATTACGGTGCGTAATTACGGACCATAATTATGGACCCATTCACTTCTATGGGCTAAGGACACCTTTCCGTATTTTTACGGATGGGTGTCCGTGTCGTAGAAATGATAGAACATGTCCTTTTTTTCTCCTTAATTACGCTACGGACTCCCCATAGAAGTTTTTGGGCGCTTCCGTAATTAAGGACGGCTATGGATATGCCCTTGTTGCCAACCATAATTACGGAAGCGTTGCTAGGCGACGCCAAGTTTTCAGATATTGCATATCATTTGTGGCTTTCTTCTTTTTTTTGTGGGTCCGTAAATACGGATGCATTATAGATGTACGTATAGATGGACACCGTTCCGTATATGTAGATGATTTACAGATGACTATAAAGGACTATGGATCTGTATTTACGGACAGTATTTACGGATAGATGAAATCTACTTTGGTGAAGATGGGGCCTTAGGGGTTATTATGCAGTGAGAGAGAAAAAAAATAGTGTTATACATAGGAGCTGCTGTATTCACGTTTATCCAAAATATCATTATGGCAATTTCTAATTATAACCAGGACTGGATTATACGGAGGGCACCTGGGACACGTTTGTATCAGGTGGGAGAGGGTTTAGGATGGTCACTGTCCTGCAGAGGAAATTGCACAGCATGAACTTCAGACAACACAGGTATAAGATGCTGAACAGAACTTTACTCCAACTGAGGCACAATCTTCACGGTTACAATATTTGGTACATAATCTTGACGATTTCACTAATAAATAGGCGCTATACTTGGCGGTTTCTGATATAACTGTTGAGAACGGGACACTGTGTTGACTAATGGTTCAGTCTCAAGTTAAACTTGTGGTGCAGGGGATCTTTGTTCTCATATGAAGTGCTGAGCTGGAGATAAGCCATTCAGCCCAACAATACAAAGTCTTTTTGGTGGATCGGTCACTTGGTAGCTTGCGTCATATCTGGCAATCTCAACTGGCAGCTCTCGGCCTGCCCGGCTATCCAATCTAGCGGCTCACGCTCTGCTCAGCAAATCCAATCTGGCCGCACTTGCCCTGCCCGGCTATCCAACATCGGCTCACGCCCCACTCGGCAAATCCAATCTGGCAGCTCTCTCCCTGCCCGTCTAGCCAACAGCGGCTCATGCCCTGCTTGGCAAATCCACCCACTATGTACTGACTTCTTTCTCCCTCTCCTGCTTATCCCACACACATCACTCTTCCTGTCTTTCTCCTCCATCACGGTGACATGGGGTCTCCACCATCCTGGGAGACGTAGGGCCTCCATTCTGTAAGTTCTGTTTATGTGACTGCCTTGGTTAAATATATAAATAATATTATAATTTATAGAACTTTCTTAAAGGGACTGTCTAACCCTATCCTACCTTTTTAATTTGATGTTGACCACTGGGGGTCCGACTTCAGAAACATCCAAGTGAACTAAAGTGTTTTTATGCCGGCCATACATAAATAAGTGATTATGTAATAGGTGGATGGATGGGTCCTTACAGCGAGACACTCATTGGTGGCTCTCCACTCTGGCTAATAGAGAGGGTCCTGAGCGTGGGACACCCTCTATAGCAAGGTCAGATGGAAAGGGGAAGTCTTAGGATAAGTTTTAGATTTTTAATCTGTATTTGTTGGTGGAAAATCGTCAGCATATTACAGGAGAAGCAAAGTGGATGAGATTTTAACAAATCTCTTTTTTTACATGCATCAGAATAATTATGCACAGAAAACATTCATAAATTCGCAGTATGACAATTTATGTTGCGAATTCGCTGTGCATTTGTGGCAGCATTTCCCTATTTAGTTCAATTTGTAAATCAAGTTTCGTAACAAATTCCATTGTTTTTGGATTTTTTTTTCATATAAGTACACACAGCACAAAAAAAAAACACAAGGTGGAAGGGGCTAGACGTCCTTTTATAGGGTCAGGGGGCTTTAGTTAATTGGTATTTAATTAGATTAATTAAAAATTCCATCTGTCGCACTATAGGGGCAGAACTATCCCATTAATGTGCTGCTGATAGGACGTAAGGGAATATATGTACTATAATACTGCCCCCATGTACAAGAATATAACTACTATACGGCTGAGTTCACACTGTGTTTTTTGACGCGGAAATCGCGTCGCAAAACTCGTCATAAACAGCCCGAAAATGCCTCCCATTGATTTCAATGGGAGGCGGAGGCGTCTTTTTCCAGCGATACGGTTTTACTGAGAAAGAAGGGATGTGCCCTATCTTCGGGCGTTTCCGCCTCTGACCTCCCATTGAAATAATGGGAGGCAGAGAAAGTGTATTTCGCGGCGTTCTCTGCCCGCGGCGCTCAATGGCCGCGGGCGAAAAACGCCGCGAAAATCGGCATGCAGGGAGAGGAAAATCTGCCTCAATCTTTCAAACTGAATTTTGAGGCAGAATTTCCGCCTGCAAAAAACTCTGTGTGAACCCAGCCTAAGGCTATGTTCACACGGGGTATTTTGCCGAGTTTTTTGACGCGGAAACCGCGTCGCAAAACTCGGCAGAAACGGCCCGAGAACGCCTCCCATTGATTTCAATGGGAGGAGTCGGCGTCTTTTTCCCGCGAGCAGTAAAACTGCCTCGCGGGAAAAAGAAGCGACATGCCCTATCTTCGGGCGCTTCCGCCTCCGACCTCCCATTGACTTCAATGGGAGGCAGGAGAAAGCGTATATCTCGCTGTTTTATGCCCGCGGCGCTCAATGGCCGCGGGCGAAAAACGGCGCGATAATTGCCGCGAAAATCGGCGTGCAGGGAGAGGAATATCTGCCTCAAAGTTCCAAACGGAATTTTGAGGCAGATATTCCTCCCCCAAAATACTCTGTGTGAACATAGCCTAATACTGCTCCCTATGTACAAAAATATAACTACTATAATACTGCCTCCTATATACAAGAATATAACTACTATTATACCTCTCCTATATACAAGAATATAACTACTATAATACTGCTCCCTATGTACAAAAATATAACTACTATAATACTGCCTCCTATATACAAGAATATAACTACGATAATACTGCCCCCTATATACAAGAATATAACTACTATAATACAGCCCCCTATATACAAGAATGTAACTACTATAATACTGCCCCCTATGTACAAGAATATAACTACTATAATACTGCCCCCTATTTACAAGAATATAACTACTATAATACTCCCCCCTATGTACAAGAATATAACTACTATAATACTTCCCCTATATACAGGAATATAACTACTATAATACTGCCCCTATAAACAAGAATATAACTACTATAATACTGCCCCTATGTACAAGAATATAACTACTATAATACTGCCTCCTATATACAAGAATATAACTACTATACTACTGCCTCTTATATACAAGAATATAACTACTATAATACTTCCCCTATATAAAATAATATAACTATTATAATACTGCTCCCTAGATACAAGAATATAACTACTATAGTACTGCCCCTATATACAAGAATATAACTACTATAATACTGCCCCCGATGTACAAGAATATAACTACTGTAATACTGCCCCCTATGTACAAGAATATAACTACTATAATACTGCTCCCCATATACAAGAATATATGTACTATAATACTGCTCCTATATACAAGAATATAACTACTATAATACTGCTCCTATATACAAGAATATAACTGCTATAATATTGACCCTATGTACAAGAATATAACTACTATAATACTGCTCCCTATATACAAGAATATAACTACCATAATACTGCCTCCTATATACAAGAATATAACTACTATAATACTGTTCCCTATGTATAAGAATATAACTACTATAATACTACTATTCCCCTTGTACAAGAATATAACTACTATAATATTGCCCCCATATACAAGAATATAACTACTATAATACTGCCCCCTATGTACAAGAATATAACAACTATAATACTGCTCCCCATATGCAAGAATATAACTACTATAATACTGCCTCCTATATACAATAATATAACTACTATAATACTGCCTCCTATGTACAAGAATATAACTACTATAATACTGCTCCTATATACAAGAATATAACTACTATAATACTGCTCCTATATACAAGATTATAACTACTATAATACTGCCCCTATATACAAGAATATAACTACTATAATACTGCTCCTATATACAAGATTATAACTACTATAATACTGCCCCCTTTGTACAAGAATATAACAACTATAATACTGCTCCTATGTACAAGAATATAACTACTATAATACTGCCCCCTATGTACAAGAATATAACTACTATAATACTGCTCCTATATACAAGAATATAACTACCATAATACTGCCCCCTATATACAAGAATATAACTACTATAATACTGCCCTCTATGTACAAGAATATAACTACTATAATACTTACCCCTATGTACAAGAATATAACTACTATAATACTGCCCTCTATGCACAAGAATATAACTACTATAATACTGCCCTCTATTTACAAGAATATAACTACTATAATACTGCCCGCTATGTTCAAAAATATAACTACTATAATACTGCACCCTATATACAGAATATAACTACTATAATATTGCCCCCTATATATAAGAATATAACTACTGTAATACTGCCAACTATATACAAGAATATAACTACTATAATACTGCCCTCTATATACAA